>NC_091469.1:261402574-261702574 GCF_036971445.1 Narcine bancroftii
CAGGCTTTATGGCATCCTTAAATGGATACCTACAATTGGTCTCCCAAGACTTTTTGTATCTCTCCTGTTGAGGGGATTTGTGTTCATAAAGTGACCTCATTATACCAAGTTGGCCTTGTTGGCTTCTCTGAATAATATCTTCCCGGGATAAAACCACACTCAGAAAGAACTTTCAAAGGCATAGGCCAAAGTTTGCAGCCGTAGATTTATACATCCCAGGAAATATTCGCATGATTTCCTCATTACATCTCCACATCTCTACCATTGGTTGTTCAATATGTCAATATTCCTATCTTACCACCTTCATGCTATTGCACAATTCCTAAATGTCAAATAATATTGGTCCTTGCTCAATATTTTTTTTTAATAATTGGTAAACTAACAACATTCATTTAATTCTTTTAGTCTGAAATTTCTCTCAAGTTGCTTCATCAGTGGTGTGGCAATTTGTTTTCAATTCCAGAGGTGTATCAGAACAATATAAAAGTGAATACGAGTGATGGGGGTGTGAGGTTAATTGGTAGGAAAGCAGAATCCAGTTCACACTAAGTCCCACTATATACTGTATGTCTGTATGCAAATCTGCAAGGAGATACAATTTGTTTTTGCATATATTAGTCAATCACCCTCCCAGAGAAGAAGTGACATCTGCATTTTAACATAATGTAAATATCAGTATTTTCTTTTTAGTCTTAATTGTGGGGCACAACTGAACGGGTTGTGGTGCTGGGCTCTCATAGAAGTTGCCAATGTGGAAGAGGTTGTTTAAGGACAATTTTCACTGTGCTTCTTCAAAAGTGACTTTGTGAATCACTGATTTATTAAAAATGCACAGAATAAATTTTCACACATTTCCTCTTAAGGCAGTAATCCCAATTCACCATGTGTCAACAACTTCCACAAGAAAGAAGGAAACCCATACTTTGAAATGTCATTTTAACAACCCCAGGACATCTCAAAGCATAAAATAAAGTACCTTTGAAAATATATTCCTTGCTGCAGAAAGTTCATCTGCATGCAGCAAGCTCACAATATTTACTCTCCTTTCCGCTGCACATCTTATTTTAAGCAATTAATTAACTTCAGAGATAATTTGTTTTAAATGTTATTTGAGCTAGGCCACAGAATTACATGTTATCCTGTGGACTGGCCTCAAATAACATGCCTACTCTTCCTGAAATCGAGCTGTCACACTTTTCTTATCAGATGGCATTTCATGTCTTTGCACCATCTCCCACAGTGCACCACTCTCATTATTGTACACTTTGATGATGCGTGACAATTACTAAAAAGGTACACACAACGGGAAGGAAAATAAGTCTTTTCAATTATTAAAATTCAGTTAGAAGTTTTATATTTACCAATTGTGGCATTAGTTTCAGTGAGAAATCGATCATAGCAGAATCGATGAATAAACGAACTCTTCCCAACACCGGAATTTCCGATAAATACCACTTTAAACATTCTATCAGGGGAAGAACTCACTGACTCACACTCCTGGGTGAAAAGATAAAACAGAGTCAGATGCCTCTCATAATATCATACACCTCGATTAAGTCTCTCACCCTTCGATGCTCCAAAGAGAATAGCCTAGCTCGGTCAACTTGCTTCTTAAGACACGTTCTCCATTCCAGGCAGCTCCTGGTAAATCTCTTCTGAGTACCATAACTTACAATACCAACTGACACCAAAAGTAATACATTTTGAGTTTCCCATTAAGCGAAAACACGAAACAGTCAAACAATATATTAAAGTCCCTTATAAAAACCATTAATGCCATGCAATTGTTTTGAGGAGTGTCATTGAAATCTCACTAATATGTAATAAACCTACATTTAAAAAAAATGAATTCTATTTTCTGACAGATTGATATTCTGGAGTAAAATGTTCCAACAGTAAAAGGTTAAATTCCTTTTGGGTTCATTTTTATGTGAAGAAAAGGACAAAGAACATGGGACCCCTTTAACTCAATTTCTTTAATTTCCTTAACTCGAACAACAAAAAAACAATAGCTAAATTATGTAAATCAGGGCAGAATTTTGCAAGCAGCAATGACCAATTGTGTTTGCCCCTGAATTTGTAGTCTCTAAGCAGGAAATTCTTGTCAGCCAGCCATCCATGAAGGTACAAGGTATCTGTAAAAAAAAGAAATTATGCTGTAGATTTTCTCAGCCAATCAGACTTCTCAATGAGTAGCAAACAAGGAAGTAGCAACTTTTTAGAAAGAGAACAAAGAATAGAGTTAAAATAGGCTGAAAGAAGAAAGTTAAACTTTTTTTTTAAATCTTCACGTTTCTGTGAAGAACAATTTATTTTGGACAAAGAAGGGTAGGTGCCTGGAATGAGGTAGTGGTGGGAACAGTTATAATAGTGTTAATGACCCAGTGAAATGGACACATGAATGTGGAGGGAATAGAGGGCTATGGATCCTATGCAGGCAAAGGAATTTAGTTTAATTTGCCACTGCATTTGACACAGATGTGGTGGGTGCAGGGCTTGTTCCCACATAGTACTGTTCCATGTCCTAAGATCTTATTATGTGGCAAGAGATTGATTGGACATATTCAAGAAATGTTACGTCATGAGAGCAATACATGCGTGAGGAGAAAAGTCCCATATTTTTTTCTGATGACTTGCAGTACCTATAAAGTGTAGACAGTATTGCAGTTTAATGAGCAATATCTTAGTATGATGATGTTATTGCACATCATCGTGGGCAGAAAACACATGAGAATGGTTAACCCTACCATTACCAATGTGGAGGTAGAAGCAGATGAACTGTTTTACTGCACACTAAATCGAATAAACGTTCCCCATTGGAGAGAAAAGGTGAGGTAGAATTAAAGGATAAAAAGAGAATAGAAAATAAACAGGGAGTGGGCTGGACTCTGTGTGGCCACAGGGGCTGCAGAAGCGCTGGAGGCAAATCTACGGACATTCGGTGACTCTGGGGGAGGGGGGGGACGACAACTCTCTTTTGCTTCTCTCTGACTGTAAGAGGCGCTTCAGGCAATTCCTTCCGGTGGCGAATCTGTCAGCCTTGCAGCAGGCAAAAAGGAATTTTATGAAATATGACACTGTTTTATTACTATGACAATAAATTGAATCTTGAATGAGATGAAAAGAACAGAAGTGAATACTAGGAGGAGCAAGAAATGAATTGTGAGAGAAGAGTGGAGAATAAAAATAAATGGAGAGATGTGGGGGGGTGAAAGGCAAGGGAATTAACAGGGAATAGAGAGATGAGATTAATCAAGAGGAAGGAAGGGGCAAGGGGGAGAGGTGACTAGAGAGGAGATGAATGGATAGGAGATTAAATTAATAGAAGAGATTAGGTGGATGATGTCATAGAGATTACAGTAGGATGGAAAAGAATAGCTCAAGAGATGAGAGGACCATAAATATCATTATTTCTTTATACTCAGAAAATGGGATTCGGAGGCATTACTAGCTATTTCTCATCTCTCTTGATCTATCAGTACTATTCAGGAAGGTACAACCACACTGTTGTTCAAGCATTAAAAATACAGGAGCAAGAAAAGAACATTGAGCAAGATTTTGGCCCAGTGATAATGAAAGGATGGCTATACATGCCCAACTGAACATGGTTCATGATGCAAAGGGGAATTCAGTAATGTTCTGATCTTGCCCTTTTGTGTGACAATAGTCGCAGATTTCAGGAATCTTGAAAGCAATGCAGCGATTAGCTGCAGGTTACTTTATAACTGGTACACAAACAGCTATGTTGTCCTTATAGTGGGAGCAAATGTCTGCCTGCTCATTTGGGTGCCAGTAAAATAGACAGCTTTCCCCTGGAATGTTGTGGCTCTGAGGTGATGGTAAACCTTGGAGGAGTCTGAAGATGAGCCAAGTATTCTCTGAGCAGCTATGCTGCCCAATGTCATTGATGTTGCTGGTTTTGGGCCAATGGCAAAGCCAAAGTTTTAACAAGAAGTGTTGACAAGGGCAATGTTATAAAATGAGGTGATTAGACAAACTGGTGTGGAGACTGAAATTGCTTGGTATATATAAAATGCATATGTTACACCCTCAGCCCTCTGCTGAATGTATTTGAGTTGCTGCTTGCATGCAAATACAGACTGTTTAATTATTTCAAATTGATCTTTAATAGACATAAAGCCCTGACTCGTTTGGGTTGATAATGTTTGAATCAGTTTAGATAATGTATCTAATTGGCTTGATGGATCCACATGATAAGGAATTATAGAAGCTCCAGCTTTAGCTTCAGTCACGTATTGAGATCGGCAGGGCCGGTGCTAGGAATTGCGGGGCCCAATTAGAAAATTGATAGCGGGGCCTCTACTCTACAAAAGTTGAAATTGATGTTTTATATTTCATGTAGTATGCCAGTCTTAGCCAAAAAGCATTAAATGCTTGATATACTAAATATTGAAAGACAATATGAAAGTTTAAATTTTTTAATTCAAGTTAAGACAATTACAGACATGCTGTTTATGCAGGTCTTTTAGAAACAGACTTTTCTGGCTTTTGTATTTGCAAAATCTTTCAAAATAATGTCAAAATCAATGGTTTTAGTAATGTCATTTTCTATAGATAGCATCGCCAAATTGTTTTGTCTCTCTTGTGAAATTGTTGACCGTAAGTATGTTTTAATCAGTTTTAGTTTTGAAAAACTTCTTTCGCCCGATCCGACTGTTACGGGCATTGTTAAGTAAATCCTCAAAGCAATAAAAACGTGAGGAAATGCTGTGAATCGATTGTTTACTACCAGCTATTCAAACAGAGCTCGAGGCTTTGAACTTTGGGGTTGACACTGAAGGGAAGAAAAGTTTTCAGAGCTTCAAGTTCTTCAGCCAACAGATAACCATCCACATCTTTAGTTGTTTCAGTAACTACCCCTCCAACAGTGCTCTGCTTTAGTATGGTATCAGTTAAAGCTGCTTCAAGGTCTGCTGTGTGTTTCCTTATTTCCGTCTTTTGTAAGCTCTGAAAGTTATTTAAAACTCCAAATAATTTTACATGACTTTTAAGCTGCTTAAATCTAGACTGAATAGCTTTGTCTTGCACTAAGCTGAAGCTCTGAACTCTGTATAGTTCTTTTGGATCATCTAAAGCTTGATCTTTTGCCTCATATGAGAACATTCTCTTCCTTCTACGTAGTTTTTTTTCTTGAAATTGTCTAAACTCCAATGGTAATTCAACAGCTTCAGCCAATTCATTTGCGCCTATTAGGACATCATTAAAATTGCCCTCTCTATAAATTCTTAGCCATGATAATAGTTTTTCAAATGGCTCCATGCCTTCATCAATGTCCTTTGTTTCACCTTGTAGTTCCTTGCTTACATAGTTAACTTTAAAAAGTACTTCATGCCAAAATATCAAAGAAACTAAAAATTTGTAGTCTTTTAGCTGGTTTGCTAAAGATTCAGCTTTTGCTTTTACCTTGGGCTCATCTGTTATCTCTGATATTTCCACAAGTGCATCATATACTTCTCCAACCTGATAACGAATAGCTTTAACACTATCAATCCCCACTCCCACCTTGTGTGGCTCAAGGGTTTCACTGATATCCCGGGTACATGTTTGTTAAAAACTGCCCACCTCTTAGTTGATGCTGAGAACAATATGTAGATCCTTTGCAAGATTCAAAAAAATGTTATAGCATCTGGACAACACTTGGCTACATCTCCGAGTAAAAGGTTATAATTGTGATATGCATAGGGTACAAAGAAATCTCTTGAATTATCCTTCAACAGTTGTGCTTGTACTCCAGATGTGTGACCTTTCATGTTGCTACCGTTGTCATAGCCTTGGCCTCGAATGTCCTTCACCTCTAAATTTAATTCCTTCAGTGTGTCTAATAATATTTTATATAAATCTTCTCCTGTGCTACTTTCAACCTCCATAAACTTTATGAAATGTTCATAAACACCTGAAGGAACCAAGTTACCATCAGATACTTACCTGATTGTTAGAGACATTTGCTCTTGGTGACTCAAGGCCTGGGCTCAAACACGTGTGCGGGGCCTCCTTGAGGCGCAGGGTCCAATTTGATCAAATTGGTCAAATAGGCTTAAAACTGGCCCTGGAGATAGGGGCCTCCCCTGATGTAGCCCTGTCTCCTCCTCTTCCGTTGCTGGTCAGGTATCCTCTTCTTCAGTCCTGATATTTTCTTCTTCCTCCTCAGTTGACGCGGGCGCTTGCTCTACCCGTCTGCGGAGTCTATGCCTCTCCTAATGGCAGTCCAGCAGCACTGGGCTGCAAGGGTTCAGCGCCCCCACCCCCCCCCCCACCACCCAACAGGCAGAGTCGTAGCCTGTGCCGTGCTCATGAATGGAAATCTGCGCATGCATGATTGATCCTGCGACTCCAGGAGCTGAAGTTGACGTTTTCTAACTCCAGCGTCATCTTCCTCGGTTCCCCGGGGAGGTGGCGCTGGTGTTACCTGGACCTTCGTCAGGACTTGACGAGTCAATCTTGGAGGAAGAGGAACCAAGTCTCCAGGATCCATTTCTGAGGTAGCCCCTAATTCCTCTGTATTTGTTGCTTGCTTTGGACTTCTCCTCTCCCCCTCCCACCCCACTGTCTGTGCCTTAGTTGTTCTCATAATTACTGTTATCACTTGTTTAAAATATTTCAATGCTGTTGTTTTATTTTTTTTAAAATCAGGTTTTAAATAATTCTGTCAGGAGAGGTGTCTTCCTCACGTCTCCCACCTATACCATCACTCCATGCCCTATGACTGTTTAATTATTGGAGATATTGTGAATTGAATGCCATGCCATCATTGCTGAACATCCTCACTTTGACAAGATGAAGGCACAGCAGTTGATGAAGCTTTGCCTTGCCAAATGATGTCCTTGGGCTACGAAGCTTGGCCTCTAATAACCACAACTCTTCCATTGTGTCATGTATAACTTCAAAGAGTGGTGAACTCTCTTTTTTCAATCCTCCTCCTTCAATCACAGTTGGTTAGTTTTGCTTGTTGAATAAGTAGGTATCAAATCGTGTTTTTGAGATTAGCCTTGGCTGTAGCGAGAAAATGTATAGCGATTACTTGGAAAAATGAGATTGATTTAAGTTTCCAACGATGGCATATGGAATTGAGATCATGCATTCCATTCGAAAAGGTAACATATAATTTAAGTGATAATTATTTTTTTTCTTAAATTGGAAAATGTGGAGCCCCTACTTGGATTATATGGGTTCAAAGTTTTGAACTTTCTTCAGCACGTTGTGGTGCTGTTAACCTATTCCATGGCATCTAATGATGCCATTGATGGGTCTATTTCCTTTCTTTCTTTCTTTCTTCTATTTTTGGGGTTGGGAGAGGGAGGGATCGGAGGAGGAATTTAGTATATACCACATTTTCTTTGTATATAAATTATTATATTTGAATGTAATGTGGCTTAAAATTTTAAACAAAGTATTAAAAAAAAAGTTTTGCCTGTCGAAGGCACCCTTGACAAAATAATTTCCTGATTCCAATGATTTTTCCAGTCACTTGCTTCCAGAATTATTTTGTCATTAATTGGACCAATACTTTAAAAAGGTTTGGAGTCAACACTTCCTGGTGAAACTTAACTTTTTAGTGATCAGCTTTTTCTGTAAGTCATACTTGATAGTCAGTGGCGCCTTCCCTCACAATGCTAATAAGCGAGATTGTAAACTAGTAGTCATAATTCGCCCCTTAGATTTATCCTGCTCTTGCATAAATGTCTGGATAACGTTCCACTTTATTGGTCAGATGGCAATAGTTGTATTGGAACTATTTGACTCAGAGGTAATACTGCCCCACAGGTCTTAAACAATCAAAATGGCTATTGGTGCCAATCTCTCTCTTCTCATCTGTATCTAGCTCACTTTGCATTTTCTTGAAACAGATTAATCGAAAGCCATTACCAATGGTCAGCACCACAGTTGGAAGCAGAGCTCAAACATCCACAGGCACGTTAGTCTGTGGTGAATGGAGAAGAGAGACAAAAGATGAATGGACAGAAATAGAGAGGACATATATGGAGAGTCCAGGTGAGAACTAGTCTTGAATTGAGGTGTGGAGGTGCAGGGAAAGGGGTCAGGGATGGACATGGGTGGAGGGGTGAGAAAAGAGGAGAGAAGAGGAAAAGGCAAGACAGAGGAAAATGTTAATTGACAATCTATTCATCAGCAGATGGTCATGATGAAAGCGAACAGCACGGAAAGGAATCAAAGAAGGTAAAACACAAAAGTCTGAAGACACCGTGGTTGAAGTAAAAACACAACGCTGGAGAACCTCAGCAAGGCCAACAGTGCCTTTTATACATAACCAACATTTTGGGCTTGAGCTCTTTATGAAGGTCTGGAAAAATGTTGGCAGGCATCTAAATAAAGAGGTAAGGGGGAGGCATAGGAGGAGCACGATAGCAAAGGCAGAATGATAGAGTGAATGCGGATAAGATGTTTCCCTTAATGGGTGAATTGAGGACAAGGAGACATAGTCTTAAAACTAGAAGTTAGCCAATTAAAACAGGGAGGAGGAAGAACTTCTTTAGTCAGATCTGTGGAACTCACTGCCGCACAAAGCAGTGGAGTCCAGATCACTGGGAGTATTTAAACAAGAAATGGATAAGTATCTCATTAGTCAGGGTATCAAGGGATTATGGGGAAAAGGCTGGAAATTGGAACTAGGTGTGAGCATAATTCAGCTTAGTGTAGAGTCATGGAAGAGACTCGATGGGCCTAATGGCCTGCTTCTGCTCCTTTAACTTGTGAACTTACATTAATAAGTAGAGAAGGGAGGGAGGGCACAGCAGTATGCAAAGGAGGAATGGCTAGGCGAATAGACCTCAAGCCCGAAACATCAGTTCTTCATCAAAGTAAACAAAGAGCTCAAGCCTGATTTAAAAAAAAATCTTTTCTAAATAAAAGACACTGATTGACCTGATTGAGTTTCTCCCCAATTTTGTTTTTTTTTACAAGGAATCAAAGTTATTGTTTGATAAATCCATTTGAGTCAATCTCAACAAAACAAAGGAAGCTCGAAAAATAAACCTAGGTATATTTTATTATGTTTATTGAATCTAAATACTGCATACAAAATTGTCAGAGAAAAACATGTTAGATGTACAGTATTACATTTTCCAACTGTCAGCAGGGCACAGAACATGCATGGAAGAACTTCCAAGGTAGGTAACCAATGCTATTTCAAACACAGAAACATCAATATTTTTACATGCCCTGTTAATTGCAAAATCATGAACCTTGGATAATCAGATTTATATTTCTATTTCTTAAACTTGATACAGAATATTTTAAACTTACCTGAAACAAAGAATGCCCAATAATTACAATCTGAAAAAATCCAATACTCCTAATCATATAGAATTGGTGTTTCCCTTCTCTCAGCAGGAGGTTTCTGATTTCATGTTGTGGTCTTGATTGCCAGGGAAACTATTTCATAGTTTGCAGATGACATAAAACTTGAAAGTGCAGTCAACATTAGGGGTAGTGACTGAGTGCGATCACTCAGACGAGCTGGTAGAATGGTGTTAGGTCTGCTTTGTTCATGAATGAGTGTGACAAACACCAGGCTGAGTCGCAATCAGGGTTCTTTGTTCTTTATTACCGGATTGTAACACTTGCGACTAACCATGTTAGTCGGAGAATGCATTCTGCCGTTATCAGCAAAATGGTGATTTTTTATACCCTTGGATATGTGCTTAGAACATCATCATATCATTACTTGTCCAATGACTAAAACTGTTGCTATCCTTTCCCTGCTAGCTTCCTGCCTCTCAATCCATCAATGTCTCTCTTATCTTGTAAGTACAAGGATGCATTCACATCTTGTTACAGCCCTGCACATTCCCATCTCATGATGTTTTACCTAACAGGAGTACAAGGACACCTCCCCTTCTTGTTACAGCCCTGTACAGGGTAACTCCTTACACATTCCCATCTCATGATGTTTTACCTTACAATGGGCTGATGAAATTTCATGCAGAGAGTGAAGTGAAGCGTTTTGGCAGAAGAATGAGGAAGGGTAATATGATGGGTGCCGTTCAAAGAGAATTCAAGAACAAAAGATCTGGTGCATAAATTTTAAAATTTGGCAGGTAAGAATGAAAAAAAATATGTAACCATCATTTGTGATGTGGGATTTATAGAAGGATAAACAAAGAGTTTGCACGAGCCTGTGCCACCCAATCATGCCCAATCACACCCAATTGACCTACAACCCCCTGTACATTTTGAAGGGTGGGAGGAAACCGAAGCCCCCAGGGGAAACCCACGCAGGTACAGGTAGAACGTAAAATCTCTTGACAGGCGGCGCGGGATTCGAAACCCCGGTCCCGACCTCTGGTGCTGTAACAGCATTGCACGAACCGTGCCTGCTGCATAAAATCCTGGTTCAAGTAAAACCAGAGAATTGCATCCGTTTGGGACCTGAGACCAGGGCTCAATCCTGACCTCTGCTTGACCTTGGCTGCATTCTTTGGGTCTTCCAGTTTCCTTTCGCACATCAAAGATGTGCAGCTTCACAGGTTAATTGGTCACTGTAAATTGTCCACAGTGTAGGTGGATGGAGTGTCGGGAGAATAGGTTTCAGAAAAATTAGTGGGCAATGATATTGATCTGTGAGCTGGGATAGAACTTGAGACTTGAATGGCCTCTTACTATGTCATAAGGTAATATTTAGGTTGCTTTCCCATAGGAGGGATACTGAGGCTTAAGAGAGGGAACAGAGAAAGGATACTACAATAATCCTGGGGATGGGAGATTTCAGTTTTGTGGATGGACTGAAAACTGTAAGGAAGATTCAGAGGTAATGTGATAATGGTGTTAAAACCATAAAGATGCTGAACAAATGAATAAAGATCAATTGTTTCCAGTTGTGCAAGTGGAGAAAGAAAGAATGAGTGAGTGAGTGAAAAAGAACAAAGAGAAAAATCTTTCTGGAAATCCCTGCCCGATTGGTAGCTTAAACTGCCACTTCCAAAAGAATTTTTGATAGGAGCGTTGTGTGGAAGGAGCTGAAATGTGAGACTGGCTGAATAATCTGAGCAGAGGATTAGCAGAACATGATGGGCTGATTGGACCTTTTCTGAGCTACAGTGACACTACGATCAAGCAGATCAAACAGGTTGAACTACTGTCGCAAGGATCCAATGCTCAATAGTTTAAAACCTGAGGAAGAGTGATCAACCTGTAGTTGCAGCTGGTCATACTCACCGTTGTTTCAGTGCCAATTGGCTGGCCTCTGGGTGACAGTGGAGCTTCATCTTCCTCTCCCGAGAGCTGCACAGGGAGTCCAGCTACCCCACGGCTTGCAGCCTCATCTGGCAGTCTATCATCTTCCGATGACATTGGACTGCACAGCTCTTCATCGTCAGCTTGTGGTACACCCATCCCTTTTGATACATATTTATAGTTCTTCTTGCTGAGGTCTGATGTCACCTCCGTGGCGTTGAGAGACAGGTCTGAAGTAACAAGTTGCCTGTGCAAAAATCCATTTGTCACAGATACAAAAACGAACACAGAAAAATCAAAACCAATTTTGCCCATCAGCTTATCCAAAGTAATTGCATGAAATTAAAGCCACATACAAAAATGGATAATTTTAACCTAATTCATTCACTTGTCAGAAAAACAAACATCGTCCTTCCCTAAATTAAATGAAAAGCAAAAATTGACTGGGTGTAACTCTCATATCGTATTCGGTTCCATCAAAGTTCCCAGTGGGCATATTGGGTTTTAAAAAAAGCCCCATAATTGAACAACTCAGCATTTTCAACAGGGAACTGTTGCCAGATGAGGCTGCAGGCCGTGGGGTAGCTGGACTCCCTGTACAGCTCTCGGGAGAGGAAGATGAAGGAGAAGGATATCTGTGTTCATTGCTTAATGAAGACAACAACAATGGTGTCTCGGGAAGTCACAATAACAAATGTGCTGGAGCAGGTCATGCAGCATCCCAAGGAAGTAAAGGGTAACCAAGGTTTTGGGTCTGGGCCTTTCACCAGGAATAGTCATCATAATGAAAGGCCCAGGCCCGAAACCATGGTTACCCTTTACTTCCTTGGGATACTGCATGACCTGCTGAGTTTCTCCAGCACATTTGTGTAATGCACTAAATGCTATCTAGTTTAACTCTGGCCTCAGATAAAAGGTCTTCGATCTGATGTTATCTATCTCTCCCCCCACAGCTGTTGAATATTTCATGCATTTTTTTTTTGTTTTTGATTCAGATTTCCAACATTAACTCTCAGTTACTCCGTCAAGTATTGCAAATATCTTAAAAGGAAATTTCCGTTGCAGACCAAAATTAACTTCAGGTTTCTAGTGTCTATGTAATCCCCTGAATTTTTTTTTTGTTATACTGTGATTGGTAAGAGGAAGTCCCATTTATTTTAAATATGGCATGATGCCTTGCGCTCAGAGATCAAAATTCCATCGCCAGAATTTTGGAGCTGATGAATTTTTGTTAAAATTAAGATTTCTTTAAATCAGACCATTCTGAAATCAAAAGCAATTGATCTAGAAAATCCATCCCGTAATTGTGAGAGAGGAGACTAAAGCAAGTTCTGATTCAGTTTATAAATCAGAGTGAGGTATCTCGCAGTCGTTCACATGAAAGAATCTGTCATTTGCAAGGGTGTTAAATGAAACTTCAGAGGCAGTGTCCAAGACCATCAAATCTATTTCAACAAGGCTGACAATTCTGGATATTATTGCCGAGCAGTGGCAAAAGCATCCAAGGAAGGTGCTGAATCTCATACTGGCTTATTCCTGCACTAAAGGGTCTTGTGGTGCCATATCACTTCCCAATTTACTGTCAAGTTTATGCCAAGAACTAGCCTCGAGCAACCAGCCAGGAACAAACTAAAGCCATAGTCTCAGATTTCCTTCCTTGTGCATTTCTGTGCAATAGCGCTATTCTGGAGCTCTTTGCCTGGATATTTGTGAATCTGTATCTGCACACTTGCAAAGGCAAGAGACTGGGTGAACATTGTTTCTCTCTTGTAAAATGTGGAATGTGCACGTGAAATATTTTACAATGTCCACATCTTGTTCTGCACAATTTGTAAACAGGAAGCCTTGAAGAAGCAGCAAGCTTCTACGTGGATCACGACACATACACCTCATTCAGTCCCATGGATAAATGAGCAGCAAAGTGTCTGCATTAAAAGAAGAGCTCACAATACATTGCATGCACTTAAATTGCAGTGGCATGGGTCTAACCGTTTGACTGGTTTGTCTTCCACCAGGTAATTCCCTATCACTGAACCTCTCTTCAATAGAGGTTTTTTCCTGGGGGATCTCTGAAAATCAAAATGGTCACAACAGTTAATTCAGGTAAACCTGCAATGGAGGCAAAAAAAAAATTAAACATTCCCTACAGTCAACAACCCATTTACAAGGCAAACAGACCCAACAATCTCAGTAACCCAAACCTTCTATCTGTGAAATGTTTAAATACTTTAACATATAGTTTATTGCAAGAATTTTTTTGGCCAATAGGTAATGTTCCATCATTTAAAAAGCACAGAAAAGATCCTGTCAGCCCGGAAATATGACTAAATAATTCCTGTTAGAACGGTTCATGGTGTGGCGGAGATGACATATGGTCGCTAGTCATCGTGAAGCTGAACTACTCTTCCATGAAACTGTGAAAGGAGTATGCGTGAGAAATTTCCTCAGCTTGCTGGTACATGTGGCAACCCAATTCATCTTCAAACAGTTACATTTCCAATCGATGGAAACATTGCAAAGGACAATTTTTAGTCCGCCTCTGCGCCGCAATATGTGAAAGCACTGCATTTTTACTGAGTTGATGAAGACATCAAATCAAAATTTGGCAGGACAAAGCTAAGGAAGGGGAAGAAATAAATATTAATAAAAATAGTTTGCATTGTGGGCTGAGATTACTTTTGTCTTTACACAGATCACGTTAATAGTGAAGATTTGCTCTAGAAAAACCCCACATTGTAAAATATCTCTGTCACTGAAAAACAGAGAGCTCCTGGACTTGAGAAAGTCATGGCGACCTGCCTGTATAAAGGTTCATTGCCAGGACAAGATATGACTGGTGAATTATTGGGTCAGTAAATCCAGCCTATTTGGGTCAATCATCGCTCTGAATAGTGCGGAGATTGTTCTAACAAAAAAGCTAACTTTGCAGTAGGTTCACCAAATGACATCTGTCTGCAGGAGTGTGCAGATTGTAATGTGTGATTCTGACCAGAAAGGAGGAGATTACAACAATCAAAGACTGCACGTGCTGTGATTGTAGTTTAATGAAGCGCTGGAGAAACTCGGCAGGTCGCGTCGGGTTCTTCATGGTAAAGATACATAATCAATGTTTTGGGCCCGAGCCCTTCACCAAGATATCAGCAAAAGGCAGGCAGATAACTGACAATTCTGGATATAATGGCAGGACTACATAGACCCATGACGAGCTTGTCAGCTTTATCCACTTTGCTGCTAACTTTCATCCTGACCTCAAATTCACTTGGTCCTTCTCCAGCAACACTCTCCCCTTTCTCAATCTCTCTGCCTCCATCTCAGGACACTAACACTCCACAGATCCACCAACGTCCACGATTACCTTGACTATACTTCTTCAGACTCTGGTCCCTATAAGAATTCTACTCCTTCCTCTCAATTATTCTGTCTTCATCCCATCTGGTCCCAGGAAGAGGTCTTTCATTCCAGATCATCTGATATGTCCTCCTTCTTCAAGAAACTTGGCTTCCCTTCTCTCACCATCAACTCAGCCCATACCCACGCCTCTTCTCTTTCCCATATATCTGGCCTGGCCCCCTCCACCCTCATCTACCACTCCACTAGCCTTCACATCCAACATATTATCCTCTGCAATTCCCACCGCCAGACATACCTTCCCTTTCCTCCTCTTTTCAGCTTTCAGAGGGACCACTCCCACCATGACTCCTTCGTCTACTTCCCACTAACTGGCCCCTTGGTACCTACCCCTGTGACTGAAGGAAGTGCTACACGCGCCCACAACTCCTTCTCTCTACCATTCAGGGACCCAAGGAGTCCTTCCAAGTGAATCTGCATCCAGTGCTCATGTTGTGGCCTCTTCTGCATTGAGAGACTGGATGCGAGATTGTTTTGCTGAGCACATTTGCTCTGTCTGTTGGAATAGCTGGGACTTCCCAGTGGCCTCACCATTTCAATTCTGCACTCTACTCCCACATCGATGTGCTTGTCCATAGCCATGTGCAATGCAAAACCAAGGCCACTCGCAAAATGGAGGAACAGCACCTAATATTCCATCTGGGCACTCTCCAACCAGCTGGCATTAACATAGACTTCTCTGGTTTCCAATAGGCCCCTTCCCAGTCTCCCAATCCCTGTGTTTCCATTCCTCCAGCTCCCCACCCCTTCCTTCCCCAATCAGAGAGCTATTTCCCCCTCCCACTCTCTCTTCTGCCCTCCCAACACCTGTGGGCTTGCTCCAATATTTTATGGAGACACCTGCCTGCTTTTTGCTCATCCCTTAGTGAAGGGCTCAGGCCCAAAACGTCAGTTATGTATCTTTACCATAAAGAACGCTGTGTGACATGCTAAGATTCTTCAGTAATTTTGTGTATTAAACAAAAGGGCAGCAGAGGGCAAGATGTTTGAAAAAAATACAAAATTCCAAAATGCTGTTGAAAAATCTGCAGAAAGCAATCATGATGGACAGCGAGTTTGAATCCTGGGTATCGGCAAGTACCAGTTTCTTTTTGTGTGTGATTGATACTGAAGCCCCACGGGGGTGAAGTTTATTCTGCATCAGTTTTATTTGTCAATCCATCCAAATTGAATATGCATCCGAAGGAATCAATGACCATTTCATACACTTAATCTGGATCTCACTTCTCAAGATGTTGCAGACACTTGGGTTGAAAATGAAGTGCCCTTGCAGCATCTGGTAGATGACGGTTAGTAAAATCTCTTATTTTACATGGCAATATTCTGAATTTTATTTACATTCCCTGTCGACTGAACTTTCCCAAGTATCCATGATGCAGAAGAGTTGGCATTCCTAGTCTGTACAACCTATAGAAAACCTTTTTCTGTTGAAAGCAGGATTTAGAAATTTTCCAATGAGTTTTGTAGAATTAATAACAATGTTAGTTTAAATAGCAAGAAAACAAAGCCATGAACCAATTCAGAAAATTGCTCCATGTTTAAACATATTGCAATCTTTAATTTAATTCGGATTACATATTATTCAATTGCTAGACTCCTTTATCAAAATTAGCAGAAGCTTCTATAAAGCATTTGTCCCTGGTAACAGCATGCTTTTGGAAAGAGACCAGAATTTAACAGTACCACATGGAAAATGCGCCATACACTGGACAAATTAAAACAAATATGACAAAGTTTGATCATGTCAAATATCTTTATTATCAAAAGATCAGCTTACTATGGGTTAACCTCAAATAGTTTTTACACATAATTTTACAAACCCTTCATTAAATTTTTCACATGACCTTTAAAATGATTTGGCATTTTAATCAATTGAAAGATAAGCCACAAAGGCTTAAATTTGTTGTTTGGAAATTTCTAACCTCTTAGCTTGTGTAGAGGTTATTTGCTGAGGTTAATTTATAGTTATTTACATCATGTTCGACTGAAGAATTAATTACCTCACAACACTTGGCCGTAGTATTTCAAAGTACCTGTGTGGTGCCTATATCAAGTTAAGAGTTCATGGCACTGGAACAATTATTATCAATTTAGCAAGCTCTAATTAATGGAGTTTCACAGGGTTTGTGATGGGATCACAAATGTTTATTTAAATTTAGATGTACAGCATGGTAACAGTCCATTTTGGCCCACCATTCCGTGCCACCCAATTGACCTACAACCCTTGGTACATTTTGAAGGGTTGGAGGAAACTGAAGCACCCCACTCAGACACGGGGAGAACATACAAATTCCTTGCAGACAGTGTGGGATTTGAACCCTTGGTCCCAATTGGTAGCATTGCACTAACTGTCACGCTAAACATACCCTTTTTTTCTGTAGTCAATAGGAGAGATGTACAGAAGAAACTAACTAAAATTAACTGCTTCACAGGGAAGGGGGCCCATAAACTCTGAGCAGAGCCCTAAAGGGGTTTAAATGTAGGGACTAGTGACCACATTTGCCTACCACACAATCATAGTTCAATGGCACAGCAGAGAGAACTGCAGCCTCACAGCATCAGAGACTAGGTTCAATCCTGAACACAGGTGCTGCTCATCTCCCTGAGATCATGTGGCTTTCTCCCTGGTGCTTCAATTTCCTCTCACATCCAAAAGACATGCAGGTTGGTAGGTTAAATCTGACTTTCTCCACCTTTGTTTGGCTATGGCCCCCTTAGGACTCTGCTCAAAGTTTATGGGCTCCCTTCACTCTGAAGCAGTCAAGTTTAATTGGTTTCTTCCTTACTTCTACCAATTACAAAAAAAAAAGATGATTTCAGTCTGTGGCACCACTTATGTGCTGTGGCTCCTGGGAGTGGAAGCGCATACGGCCCCTGGTGAGAATGGCTGGGTTAAATAGTCTCTGTATATTGTCCCTGGTGTGTGGGTGGGTGGTAAAATCTTGGAGGTATCGGTTGATGGGAGTGTGGGGAGAAAAAAAACAGAATTAAGGAAGCATTATTGCAATTTCAGCATGGAATTGATGGGCTGAAGGGCCCATTTTCATGCAGAATGTCTCCATGGCTCTATAAAGTGGACAATCAAGATGTGGGTAGGATTGGTAAAGTCTGAAAAGATAACTGAGGGGGAAAATGTTTGGCAAAGTATAATGTGGAGAAGTATGAAGTTTTCCACATCGGTAAGAAGAATAGAAAACCAGAACATTGTTTAAATGGAGGGACGCTACAGGACATTATTGTAGAGAGGAAGTGGAGTATTCTTATACATGAAATTTTGAAAGTTAACAAGTACAGGCAGTCCCCGGGCTAAAAATGAGTTCCGTGACCTTGGTCTGTCTAACTCAAATTTGTATTTAAATCGGAACAAGTCCTTATTTAGCATCAGTTAGTCAAATGTTTCTCTTAGCATATAGCATATATAGAATATATTTTATCTTTCTATGCATGTAAAACACTTAAGAATCACTTCCAAATACACTATATCTTAAACATAATAATACAGTACATAATTGGATGATGTAGGAGATAATGATGGAGAGACGGCTACTATTGGAGAGGATGGATCTGGTGCTGAGAGTCAGGGTTTATTTCTGCTGCTGGACAGGGGGGGAAAAAAATCACCAGAACTTGCATCGGATTTACACATTGGAAGCATGGCTATGCTGTTATTATGTGTGTACAGTACAGTAGTTTCAGGGCTATTCCCCTGGTAGATTTGGTTCAGGACAAATACAGTACAGGTGTACAGTATTAGGATTTTTGCCACGTGAAACTTGGAGATGGAATCAGCTGCAAAGAAACATCAGTTCATTTCTAGCTGCCTTTAACCTAAGGAGGCAGTAAAGAATCACCAAACTGTTGGTTCATGAGTCACTGGTAAACCAGACGAAATAAAGAGTATACAGTACTGTACAGGTGCGATGTTCAAAACCGTACATTTCAATATCAAATCCGTTCCCGCGCTTGTGATATGCAGTATACTACTTTCTCGCAATGCTGACTCAACCAGGCTCAAATGGGAAGTTGACTGCATTCTACTTCAGGCCAGTTTGTCAGTTCACAAGTACGAGTGGTTTGTAAATCGGACGCTTTTAACCCAGGGACTGCCTGTAGCTAGAAAGGCAAATGTTGGTCTTAACTGAAAATGGGGTGGAGTATAAAAGGGGAAATCGTGCTGCAAATGTCTAGGATATTGATGAGGTCACACATGCAATGCTGTTTACAATTTTGATTTCTCTATTTGATTTTTCAGATCTCAGATAAAGTTCATTAAAATGATTCCTGGGGTAAAGAGGTAAGGTGAGAAGAGGTAGAGCAGGTTGAATCCAATAGCTGCACCACTGTACCATTCATTGGATTTAAAAGAAGGGATTAATACAAATGGGTGTCCAATGGCCAGCATTTACATGGTGGGGTGAATAGTCTGTACCCATGTTGAATGACATTTGGATTCTGATGCCCAAGCCCCTTTTCCACTGGCACATTGTCCCAGGAATTAACAGAGACAGGGTCCAGTGGAAAAAGAAAACAGTCAGCACACTGACATCAAATGACGTCATTTCATGCCGGGGATTGACAGCCTCCACCCCTACTCATATCCCCCGGTGTTTGCTGATGCTGGGGTGCCAATTAAGCCAGTGGATAAAGGACAGCAGAAAATCACCCGTTTCCAGTTAAATGCAGACTCTGATCCCTGGAGATGAGTTGTGTCAGTGGAAAAGCAGTCAATGTTCCAGTTAAAGGTAGCCAATGGAAACAGCACAAAGGCCTTCCTATCCTGGGACACTGCACAGCCAATTAACTGGGATACCCGTGAGAAAAGGGCTATAGAAAGATTCAGAGGTACTTCAAGTGTGGATGCTGTGAGAACGTTTCACCTAGACTGGAAAAATGAAAATAGGGACATCATTTTAGAGTAAGGTATTGAAACTTTAAAATTAAGAGGTTTTTTTCCCCCCCCCCTTCAGATAGTCTTTAGACTATTTTGATTTCCCCAACTCAGGGACCTGGAGAGGCTGAATTAGTGAATTAGGTCCAAGTTTTGTATCAACTCCACTCCTTCCCAGCAACCCAAGAGTAATGTGGTCAGAATCAGAAATTTACAAAGCAGAAAGTAACTTGCCTCATCTTAGCCCATCCATGTACTTTAAAAAAATGTTATGTGTGTTTTCATTTCTATTGGCCTTATAGAAGATTCCAATCTGCCACTGCCCTGTGGGGGAAAATGTATTTTCAACTTCCTAGAAATAATTCATTAATAACCTTAAAATTATTTGCACCCCTTGCTGACCACCGTGCTCAGGACATGTCTCAGCCAGACTTTCCATGCACAAAAATCACCTAAATGTTAGCAGGCAAGTGCAGTGAGTAGTTAAGAACCCATAGCATAGAAAACAGGCCACTCGGCCCTTCTAATCTGTGAACAACATTTTGGCATTTTATTGCATACTGGTTTCATTTTGATTGAATGGGGTATTGGTGAGCCCACACTCGGTGACAGTGCATATTGTTGGCCCCTTAGCTAAGGAAAGCCACAGAACTGCAAACAGCTTGAAGGAAAATTCATTTGGTTAATTCTTGAGATCAGAGGCTAAACAAATTGAGTCTGTTTTCTTGGAATTCAGAAGAATGAAATCTAATTCAAACATACAAGTGGGCTTGCTCAGAGTAAACATTAGGCTTTTTTTTTAAAACACAGAAACTTTGGAATTATTCTGAAAAAAGTTAGCATACTAACTCCGGTGTGTCCTGATGTGGTCATTTACACAGATTAATTTTAGGACGCTTTTTACACAGCCTTCCTGAGCTGCGGAGTTTGTTGGAGGGGGAACGTCGTATTCATTAGGCCTGCAGTCAATTTACGCTGCAGCCACTCTGTAAAAATGTGTAGGAGTACCAATGGAAAAATTACAGGATGGAATTTGCATTAAAAATTCCATCCCATGGCTTTTACACTGCCACTGGAGAAGAAATTTTCCACTGTTCAGTGGCTGTGTAAAAGTGTGCATTGATATAGTTTCACTGGTGGTAGAGCCTCAAACAAGGGGACAGAGTTTCAAGATAAGACAGCAGTCATTTAAAACCAAAGTGTGATGAAATGTCTTCTCACAGAGGGTGGTGAATCTTTACCCCAGAGAGTTATGAAAGTAGACCATTGATAGTGTTCAAAGATACATTGAAAGATTGTGCAGTTAAAGCAATGGTGAATTGGCACCGAAGAAATTAGACCAGGACTAGATCAACTGAGATCATATTAAATGGCAAGGCATGTTTGATGGCTGAATGGCCCACTCCTCTCTTCTTGTGCAACAACCATTTTCAGGTCATTTTATGCTTTTCTGGAAATGGAATCAGCGTCTTCCCAATGTGATTCACCATTGGCTAGAAGTTACATACAGGATGATATTGTTCCCTCAGAATTAGTCCTTTTGAATCTCTGTTGGGGAACAGTAAATGGCTACCCACAGATAACAAGGTTATAATGCAACACTGAATTTCAAAACCGTCTGGCTAAGTCCCATGTTTACAACAGATCGTTGTTTATCCAGTGTGATACTAATTCAATCTTCTATCCAGCATTCCCTTCCCTCTTATTGCCCAAGGCACAGATTCCCACTCCCAACATGGCAATTACACTGTGACGTCCATGGTCCCAATCACCTCACCGCACTGAAAGCAGCCCACACTTTCAATTTAGATAAATGCAACACGATTTCCATTGAGTCCTAAGGCAAAGACTAAAATATAAAACAGGGAACCTGACGTCAGTTTTTATCCACACCAACAATGATCTAGTGCAGCCACCTATTTATCACCATCACTTCAGCCAAGACCTGAAATTGTATGGATGGGATGGAATTGTTGCGAGTTTTGCAAAGTCACACAGTCGCAATTGACAGTTTTACTGTCAATTCAAATCTCCTCGTGACCTGTTCTGGGACCCCTGCTCTTTGTGATTTTTATACACGGTTAGTGTAGCAGTTAGTGCAACGCCTTGACAGCGCCAACAATAGGGTTCAAATCCCATACTGTCTGCAAGGAATTTGTATGTTCTCCCCATGTCTGTGTGGGTTTTCCCCGGGGGCTCTGGTTTCCTCCCCCCATTCAAAATATACCGACCGGGGTGTAGGTAAATTGGGTGTAAATTGGGCGGCGTGGACTTGTGGGCTGAAATGGCCTTTACTGTGCTGTAGGTCTAAATTTTTTAAAAATTAAGAAACAGAAGTATGGGTCAGTAAGTTTACGAATGAAACAAAAATTGGAGGAGTTGTGGATATAGCGCAGAAGGTTGTCATAGGTTACAAAAGGGTATAGACAGGATACAGAGTTGTGTGGAAAAGTGGCAGATGGAATTCAATCAAGACAAATGTGAGGTGATGTATTTTGGAAGGTTAAACTTGAAGGCTGAGTACAGGGATAATGGTCAGGTACTTAACAGTGTGGAGGTACAGAGGGACCTTGAGGTCCAAATCCATCCATCTCTCAAGGTTGTCAAACGGGTTGATAGGATAGTTAAGAAGGCATATGGGATGCTGGGCTTCATTAATCGGGGGACAGAGTTCAAGAGTTGAGAGGTCATGTTGCAACTCTACAAATCTCTGGTGAAACCACACTTAAGAGCATTGTGTTCAGTTCTGGTAACTTCATTGTAGGGTGCAGAGGAGATTTACCAGGTTGTTGCCTGAATTGGAAAATACGTTTTATGAGCCAAGGTGCGACTCTCCTCTTTGGAGTGAAGAAGGATGAGAGGAGACTTAATAGAGGTCTACAAGTTTCTAAAGAGGCATTGGTAAGGTGGACAGCCAGCACATTCCCCCCCCCCCCCCCCCCCCCCCAGGGCAGGAGTAGCACCAGAGAGCATTAGTATTGTGGTGATACGACCACTAGCCTACTGCAGGGGGCGATCTCTGTACCTGCAGGAAGACCACCCAGGGGCTGACTCCACCTGGCTGGCTGTCAATCAGCAAACCTGACTATAAGCCTGAGTCGGCTCCTCCTGTGCCAGTAACTCGGGAGCCACCACAGCTGAAATTGGTGTGCACAGACTTTTAGCAGAATAACTTGTGACGCGCTGTGGTAGCAGCAGGCAAACATAAAAGACCGTACAGGACGTCACAAGTACAAAGTGAAGGGAGGAAAGTTTAGGGGAGACATCAGAGGAAAGTCTTATTTTAAACACACACACACACACACACACACACACACACACACACACACACACAGTGTTGTGGGAATGCCTCACCAGGGGTGGTGGTGGAGGCTGGAAAATTAGGGGCATTTAAGAGACTTTTAGACAGGCACCTGGTTGAAAGAAAAATGAGGGTTACAAGGTAGGAAAGGTTTAGTATATTTTTAAAAAATTATGTAAGAATATGTAGGTTTGCACAAGATCGAGGACTGAAGGGTTAAATTATCCTATGTTCTCCAGAGATCATCATTAGGGTAATCATATGTACTGTATACATTTCTGCCCTTCAAGTCAGTCAACCTTTAAGATTGTTCCCCCATTCAGATGGACTACTGCTGATCTACAAACATTTCAGCTACTTTTGATCCAGAACTAAAACAGTTTGAAATAGTCAGCATTGTCTGCAGTTTACAGGGCTCATAACAAAACTTAAAAGATTGTGGACCCTTGACAAAAGGATTCAAAATATTGTTGTAAATGCCATTTGTTGAAATGCATACTAATTTCAAAGATCAAATGATCAACACAGACGTGACATGGCGTAGCTCACAAGCCTCCAGACTCTGTGTTATCATGAGAAAAATGAAAGAAAACTTTCAGGCTCCAGAAGAAGGAACCATTTTTCAAGTTTAGGAGATCTTCAGATTGAACAAAGCGAGCCATCGAGGGAATATCCAGGGGCTTTACTTTTTCGAGAAACAAATGCATTTTGATGACATTTTGTTATTCAAGTTGTGCTGCAAGAATGAATCACAGAAGCAATTCCTTTCTGAATAACACTATAATTAGATCCTTCCTCATTGCAGCAGCCTACTTTTTTTTAATGCTTGGTTTAATAAAACATAGTTATCTATAAATTAAATTTTCCATGCTTTGTGTCAAACAGGTAGCAATTTTCCCCCTTCAATTTGCTATCAATTAGCTGCCTGTATGCTGAAATATAGGGAGACCACGGCAAAAGGGAATGACGGTAACTAACTAGACCTTGCAAAATTTTCACGTCTTGGATGCAATGAGGAGATTTAGAGTTCCTTCATAAAATACATAACATGCCGCCTGCCCACAAGCCCGTGCACACAAAAAATTTCAAAGAGGTAACATTAAATCAGATGATTCAATTGAGCAAGTGGCTTCTCAGAGAAAATTCAATTTGTTATGGTTAAGTCGCCTGTTAAGACATGAGGAAATAGCTAATGAGACTCACCACTGTGACTCTGCACTTCCTAACTTTTGCACTGTCTCACTTGTACCCTGTAATGAAACGACGACAGGCGTGCTCACAAAATAACCTCAATCACTGCATCTTTTTGATATATAGGACAGCAAACTTGAACTTTCCACCAAGTGCAAATATTTTGCTTGCATTTGTGTAAATGAAGCTGCCTTGAGGGTTACCTGGCACTTCTTTCCACAGAGAAAGAACTCCTTCGGGTTGAAGCAGACTTTTTTTGTGCCGGACTTATAAAATAGCCAGCAGCGTTAAAAACTATCGGCATTGATTCATCACACTCTTTCATCCCAATTAGAATGATTCTCTTGACAAGATATAGGCTTTGGCCTTTAAGGTTTACAGTGGCCCCAGGGAAGAGTGTATGGGTTCATATACTGGTGACAGCAGCAACAACAATAGCAGCAGTTGCTATGCTTGGGTACCACAAGCCACTTTTTGAGACTAACCAGCTTCTTTGCTTCATTGGCGTCCTTCTCATCTCTGAGCCTCTTGTTCATCTCCCTGAGTGAAAGATAAAGATGGAGCTTTAATCAGCCAACACCCATTTAGCACTGAACTGCACAGCTCCATCCCCACCAACTGATTGCCGCTGGATTAAAACACTCACGAATTCTCAACAGTTGGTTCTGATGAGATGTGACTGTGGGGAAAAGAATCCACATTTCAGGCCCAGAACTGTTACACGGAGCAGCTCAGAAGCTGGTTCTTGTGATTTAACCGGTTAGGTGCTTGTTTGAACTTGGTGTTATTCATTCCATTCAGCTATTAGTCCACTGGGCACCAACGATCCCTGCCTTCCTATACCCCAAAACATACGGGGCTGGGAGGGTAACAGAGTGTAAATGGGCGGCAGATGTTTCAATAGGGCTGGATGGGCCTTCTACTACGCTGCACCGTAAAAATGAAAAGATTAAAAATAAGCTCGTCAGGCCTGGACCACTTACTGCAGGCACCTCAAGGCACAGTAAAAATATCAGTGACATTTTCTTTTTGTTTTAAACAGAAAAAGAAATCATATTTGTATTATACATTTCCAACTTTTATGAATAAAGTATGTTTTTTTTTAATATAAGTAAGTGCTTCCATACCCCGCACTGTGGGTGTTTGGCTCCACGGGGCCAGCAGTGATGGAAATGTCTTTTGCTATCGAACACATAATTTGGCAGAAAAGCTAAGAAAATTGAAGGCTGCAAAAGCTCTTCTCTTGATCCTCTGTTTTAATTTTCCTATGTTCTCAGAAGGGATTGTATTTTCCTCTGCTATTTTATTTTGATAAATAAATTGGTTAAGAGTGTATATCATAACTTCAATAACCCAGGTTCACTCCTGGCCTCTGGTGCAGTCTATGTGTGGAGTGCAAGTTCTCTTTGCAACAGCATGGGTTTACTCCAGATACTCTGTTTCCTCCCACTTCCCAATGACGAGTTGATAGGTTAACTAACCACTGTAAATATCCCTTTGGTGTAGGTTAGGGTGGGCAACCTTTTTTTTTTAAACTCACTGTAAACCTTAAAGGCCAAAGCCTATGCCATAGGTGCTCTGTGATTAGTACAGGATTGCTTAAGGTGGTATGTGAGTGGGAAGAAAAAGGTTTGAAAACCACTGTTTTAATGGACTCGTTATGTGCACGGGTTCACAACTCCAAAGGAAATGGGCCAAATGACAATTTTTCTCAAGCAAAATATTTCAATAACAGTTGGGTCTAGAGCAGTGGTTCTCAACCTACCCTTCCCACTCACATCCCACCTTCAGCAATCCCTCACCAATCACAGAGCTCTAATGGCATAGGGATTGCTGAAGGTGGAATGTGAGGTTTTTTTTTTAAAAAAAAGGTTGCCCATCCCTGTAGGTTAATGACAAAAGAAATCAAAGGGAATTGATGGGCATGTATGAAAGGTGACAAGTTTTATGAATTGCTGGACTTTGGACTAATGCTGCCTGGCATGTTGGGTAGTTTGGAATTTTCTGGTTTTATTTAATATTTAAGCATCTGGCATTTTATGATTTTTTTTTGTATGTTCCAGGGATACAGGAAAATGAAGGAAATGGAGGTGGGGAGTAGGTGAGATTGCACTTCTGGGAGTCAGCATGGACCTGAAGGGCCAATCCGCCTCCTTTGCCTCATTACAAGATAGGACATATCAGGAACATAGTGAAAATATACCTGAAAGTTAGCAAGCAAGTACAATATTGTCAAATGCATTTTTCTACCAAAATTATCCTTTAAATGTTCTTTTATTTACAAAAAATACTTCCACAATATAGTTTCCCAATTGATAAGTTCCGATAATTACCTGAGCAGCTCCAGCTGTCTCAACAGACTTTCCCTCTCCTTTTGCATATTCTTTGACACTTGCAGAACATCCCTGTTTAGAAACAAAGGCTTACATTTCAAAATTGAATTGTGTTTGGCAGATGAGGTTCATCTTGGCCACTGAGACAAGCCATTGGAGCCATGCTACGTAGCAAAGACGGACATTAGAAGTGTAAAACCAGGATTAGTCTTTTATTGGTAGTTTCACTCACCAATAGAAATAGCTACAATTTAACAACTAATAGGAGCCATTCCCCTTACATTTGCTCTCCTGACTTCAGGCACACATCATTGTGGTAACTTCTTTACCAGCATGATGGCTGTACAGGAAATAAAAGGTAGAACCTGGGTCTTTTTCCATCTGCATGCCCACTCAATGCTGTACAAGTTGCTAACAAATGGGACAACTATCGAAATTTCAGAAGCACTGGTGCAGAGAAGTCCATTTACACATAGGAGCAGTGGATGAATAGCTGTCACAAGTGCAACGTTATGAACAGAGCTTCCAAGAGAAGTTTCAAAGCTTTGAGGAAACTGAACTATTCAGAACAATAAACGATAACAATTGTTAATTCTTGTAGGTGGCATTGAATATCATGTCTGGAGGAAACTTGGAATGCAGCAAATCACAAGCTAGAGAGTTGTCAACCTCTCGGCTGTCATCACTTATGACAACACTTTGTGGCAGAATTAGAAGTTTTCCAAAAGGAAGTGCAGAGTTCATCAATTTTATTTTGATGTTTCTTAAGGCTGACGATGAAGTATATCCACACAAAGAGGATTATCAGTGAGCCACCAAAAGCAAAGCCAAGCTCATTTATTCTCAACACAAGCAACTCTTTATTCGTCCAACCAGCTGCCTCTAATTATCACAATGTATCCCCTCATTATTTTATCAAAGCCTGTTCATTCCTTTACGTATTACAAGTTCTTAACTTTTGTGGCTACCTAAGCTAATGTTAATGTCTCCATTGTTTTACACCAGCAAGTCAATGTTTGCTGCCATTCTCAGATGCCCCAGACATAAAAACACATGCATGCCATTTTGGATTGAAGTCTTCTGTGTGTTCTCCATCCAGTAGGAATGCAGAGTATTTAAATACTCTATATTCTGAGCAGTTAATCATCTGGCACTAACCCACAACCGCGCAATATGCGCCCAACAAGATCCTATGGTGATTGACAGGAACAATTCATTAATTTGGAGATTGAGGAGACATTAGTTTGAGACTGGCTCATGAGCACCAGGTATGGAAACCAGGATTCAATTCGATAGGGTGCTGAGGGCAAGAAGAGCTCCCAAAGGGTGGGGTTGCTGGCTGGAAGCTTCCTAATCGTATTGTAGGTTTGGATCTCAAGCTTGGGTTGCTTATAATTTGAACTGGAGTTTGTGCAGCTGCAGAAGGACTTGGAGCAAATCCATGGGCTCTCAGTGTCGCTGAAGGGACTCTCTTGCTTCAATTGTTAGGGGAATAAAGGCAATGCTCGTGGCAACTCTTTGTCTACCAGTTGAACTATATCATGTACATTACATTTTTATTGTATTATTACAGGAACCTTTGAACCTTTCATAATTTGCAACACTGAAAGACTCTTCCATAATACCTTTAAAGTTTTCATGAACCAAAGAAAAGGATATCTATACGTTCTGCAATATTGCTGGCCAACTCCGGATAGTTCCCTCTGTGGCAATCGGAATCCAATGATTTGAGACGGCACGGTTAGCTGAGCAGTTAGCAGAATGCTGTTACAGCACCAGCAATTGGGATTTGAATCCGGCGCCATCTGTACGGAGTTTATACCTTCTCCCCAAGACTGCGCGGGTCTTCTCCGGGTTCTGATTTCCTCGCACCCTTCCAAATGTACCAGTGTTGTAAGTTAGGTGCCAGAGACTCAAGGACTGAAAGGGCCTGTTACCATGCTATATGTCCAAATTAAAAGATTTGTCTCCTGTCTCCTCATCATTAATTGATGCAATAACCAGGGGTTTATGGAACTACATGTATAATCACTCCAACATACTGTTATTTGAATAAATCAGATGGCATTCCTGGAGGCTCAATCAATTTTAAAATTGAAGATAAATCCTTAAAACATAGACTTGATAAACTATAGTTGGTAAGTTGAGATATTGTGCTTACATTTAATAAGAAATCCACTATAGATGAGATTATTAAATCTTTTCCTTCTAATATGTGAATTATTCTTCCATTATCACCCTAATGCTAAATTCATTTCCAATATCTTTACAGACCTTCAGCTCACTGTTTTATATACCAACCATAATACCAATATTAAACATGATCAAGCTGGTTTCTCAGCCAGCAAGGATACATTAAACATGAGCTGTATATTTGAAATGATGGAGAAAAACGGTATATGTCAACATATAACACAACTGGTATATAAGGGTGTCAGCATATAACACAACTGATATAGAAGACGACTCCAGAATTTCCACTTAAATTGTAGGTTTTGAACTGTACTCGCTGTATTAGACAACCCCAAGGCTGGCACTGACTGCTGAGAGCATACTGCCCTAAATGTCATTTACCATCCATCCCACTGACCCGTGGAGTGATGCTGTCTCAATATTTGTAAAACAAATTACCCAGTAAAGGTTTACATTTTATTAGCATATTTTAAAATAAACTACCATCGGTTCCTTTAACAGGCTGCTTCAACCTGTGCAGAGGCAATGGCAGTGGGTCTGGCAGATGGACTCCACAGAGGAGACCTGTTCGTCAGCTGTTGCAAATGGTTTCTGGTGTATGCTGTTAGCTTTGCTTGCTGTGCTGATATTTTAAGGTATATTATAATGCATTTTTATGATTTTAATATAACTACTATTAATCCAGCTTCCCAAACACAAGTTTTGGTAGAAAAATATTTAGTGGTACAACCATAGGAGTTAAGCAGCGTTTTATGCTGTTCTCCATCACCTTGGGGTCACACAATATTATGGTTTGGATTTTAAACTTGGGTATAAGATGATCCCTGGATTTGGGGTGACATTTTTTAAAATCCAAATACGGTCTTATATGCCAACATATACAGTACATATTATGGATAGAAGCAGCCATTCAACTTGGCTGGTATTTACATGTTTCAGACAATTAATTAAATTGATCTTTCATTTCTTACAAAAGCAGAATGAATCTAGCTCCAATCACCAATATCCACAGCTTGATCAGCTTCAAAGAAAGTATGTGCAATTGTCTTCTTATTAAAATAGGGACCATCTTTAGCTTTGACAAGCCCTTTCCTTTTTTAAAAAAAAAACACCTAAGGTGACAAAGAATACTTAGGTATAAACATGCAGCAAGACACGACATCAGCATTCACTGGCCCCAATATAATAAATAATATGTGAAATTAATGTCAGCAAAGATACAATTTTCATAGCAAATATTTACATTGCATTGTCATCCACATCTATTGGCATTGCCTTTTGTCATAACATCCCGACAAAATCCCCAAACATTCCATTACTCTTGGAAAATATCCTAAATACTTAAAATGATCAACAGGGTTCAAACCTACTGCGGTAATATCCCTGGTATCCAGAATTCAAGCAACTGGAAACCCCAAGCAACCAGCAAAGAGAAAGACTGAGGAAATAAATAAATTTGGGGGGGGGTGGGGCGTGGGAATGAATAAGAACTAATAAAAATTTCAATAAAAATGCAAAAGTAAATGATCTCTGAAGCAACACACAGCCCCTTGATGAAGATGGGAGCAAACATTCAGCCAGCAGAGCGCCCCGGTCATGCCCCATCCGCAGTGGCTGTTGGAATAAAATGGTGGCGCCCAGGATGAGGGGCTGGCCGATGCCACTCGCTACTGGAGCGACTTTCCCTGCCTAGTAAGAGTCTTTATTATTAAGTATTTTAGTAAAGCTTCATCTATGACTTGGTGGGGGGGTTAAGTATGATAGCGGTAGTTAGTGTAGCAGTTAGTGCAACGCAGTTACAGCGCCAGTGACCGGGGTTGAATTTAAATTTTGTAAGTTACGGTAATTACCCGATTAAAATGAACTTTACATAATTAAAGACTTCAGTACTCATTTTTTTTTCCAAATTAGTTTACATTGCACTGCCTTTTGTCTTTTAAACTGTTTATTCTTAATGCAGATGTATTAGTAGATGATTGTAAGATGTGTTTCAGACAACTGGAAAATTTGGATCTATGACATCTGCAATATCCATAGGTGCCAGATACTGGGGGCTTTACTGTATTTTGCTCTGCACTATAAGCTTCCTGGGTGGGGTGTGAGCGCTCCAATGGATGTTGAGGATGGAGCGGAGACAACGCTGGTGGAAGCGTTCTAGGAGCCGTAGGTGGTGCCGGTAGAGGACCCATGATTCGGAGCCGAACAGGAGTGTGGGTATGACAACGGCTCTGTATACGCTTATCTTTGTGAGGTTTTTCAGTTGGTTGTTTTTCCAGACTCTTTTGTGTAGTCTTCCAAAGGCGCTATTTGCCTTGGCGAGTCTGTTGTCTATCTCATTGTCGATCCTTGCATCTGATGAAATGGTGCAGCCGAGATAGGTAAACTGGTTGACCGTTTTGAGTTTTGTCGAGGTACTCGAGATGGCAGAGGTCGACAGCATCGAGTCCACGCTGCTGAAGATCCAGCTGCGCTGGATGGGTCACGTCTCCAGAATGGAGGACCATCGCCTTCCCAAGATCGTATTATATGGCGAGCTCTCCACTGGCCACCGTGACAGAGGTACACCAAAGAAAAGGTACAAGGACTGCCTAAAGAAATCTCTTGGTGCCTGCCACATTGACCACCGCCAGTGGGCTGATAACGCCTCAAACCGTGCATCTTGGCGCCTCACAGTTTGGCGGGCAGCAGCCTCCTTTGAAGAAGACCGCAGAGCCCACCTCACTGACAAAAGGCAAAGGAGGAAAAACCCAACACCCAACCCCAACCAACCAATTTTCCCTTGCAACCGCTGCAATCGTGTCTGCCTGTCCCGCATCGGACTGGTCAGCCACAAACGAGCCTGCAGCTGACGTGGACTTTTTACCCCCTCCATAAATCTTCGTCCGCGAAGCCAAGCCAAAGAAAAAGAAGATAAGCTTCCTGGGTAGAGGCACATCGTTCTGAATGAGGAATCTATCTGAACCAGCAGAGGGAAGACTGCTCAAACAGGCTGGAAAATGAGAGAGTAAAGATTTTTTTCCCCCTCTGGGCCTATTATTTATAGTCTATTTACCAATCAAATACTATTTTAATGGGTGGTAACACACATGTAAATGAATCAAATATTGGCTGAAGATTGGTCTTTCCAATTACCAGTGGTGGAAAATTGCACCCAGGATCTGTTCCTGGGGTTGTGGGCTGAGTCGCCAACTCTGGCTGCGTGCACTTCAGGGGGTTTTGTCTCATGATGATCTCCGGCCAATCGGTACTGTTGTGTATGAATCACCACTGATCACCTTAGGATCCAACACAAATGTTGTACCTTGAATGGATGACTCCTGGCTGTCAAATAACCTTTTATTTTTGAGAATCAATACTTAAATAATAAGGATTTAGATCAGATACTGTGAATATTATCTATATCGGCACTAGGATAACTGAATAATTTATTGCCTCTATTTAATTCAATCAAGATACAATTGTGGTGGTGTTTTTAGTTTGTTTTTTTTTTAAAACTCTACAAAACCTAAGAACCTGTTCAGCACCAGCACATAGAATTTTGGGGTATATAAACATTTTGTTTAATGCTCTTACAAGTTTTCTCCCTGCGTTTTCTGCCAGAGGTGACCTGGACTTTTTTTTCCCCCCAGTTCCAAGATATTCCTGCGTTATCCCAGGCAGCCAACTGAAAGGGAGGAGGGTGCAAGAAGATAAACTAGGCCCAGGGGTAGGTTTCCTAGCTCTTCAAGCTACCTCACCACTCAATATGATCATAATTGCTCTACCTCAGACCTGAACCTCTACCCCAGACCTGAACCTCTACCCCAGACCTGAACCTCTACCCCAGACCTGAACCTCTACCCCAGACCTGAACCTCTACCCCAGACCTGAACCTCTACCCCAGACCTGAACCTCTACCCCAGACCTGAACCTCTACCCCAGACCTGAACCGTTCTTCTGTGCCAGTTGCTCATTGTCCTCAATTCCCCAATCTTTTAAATTGTATATACCTCCACCTTAAATGTTTCTAATGAACACTCCTTTGCAACTCTCTGGGGTAGGGGATGTCGGAGAGTCATCAGCATTTCCAAAAGTAAATTTCTGTGCACCTGCATTTTAAACAGTACAAAATGCAAGGAAAATTTGGGATTTAATTTGATCCCAATGACTTAATAATTCTTTAGAAGCCCGTGCCTACCTGGCTTTCTTCTGATGTTCATTTCGGTGCTCTTCCTGAAGAAGTTGGAAGTTATAGCGAGTGGTGTCCAAGTCATGCATCGTCCTGTCCAGCTGTTCCTGCAGCTCCTCATTCATACATCTCAGCCTCTCATTCTGTATCCTGACATCTGTCTGCTCACAGTTGAACTCCTCAAATTGTTGTTCTAGCTGTCAATGTGATCAATCAAGCATGAAATTGCAAGATCCTTTACATGAATGTGGAAGAGTTTAATGTCACCCATCTTTCCCTTTACCCCCATCCCCAATCCCAACCACTGAACCACTTCCCACTTGCTGATCCCCAATCTGGTCTGAGTTAGTTTTGGAAATGACCACGAACGCATCAAACTTTGGATCTGAACTGTGTGAAATAGTTGAGTTCATTGGATGGTACAGCTTTTGGCTTCCATCCTCAGGTATTTAATCTTGAAAATACTGTAAGTAACACGAGCTTCCCGGTTTCATGAATTAATAATTCTACATTCCTGCACAAAAGTATTTTGTGGTTAATTGTGCAAGTGATCCAATCCATGATTATTTACAAAATGCTTCCAGTGATACACACAATACTCAGTAATTGAACTACCATCGGCCTTGATGTATTGTTGAATAGTGTTCTTCATAAATTCAATGGATTCCTCATTCCTCACTAGATTTCTGCATGAGGTTCATTCCCTACATTGGGGGTTGAGTGGCTGCCCTGCAAAGGCAACGAAGAAGGGTTTCATCAAACATTCCATCCTGTTTGAGAGACATTAAACCAGTTCTGAACGCCAGTTGAACATCACTTCAAGTTCAGTTTTTAAGTTCATTGTCATGTGCTAAGGAACAGTAAGAAAGTTTATTTTGTGAGCAGCAAAGCTCATCACAGTGCAAGATGCAGAGCGACAGAGAGAAATGAGTTAAGTAATAACATCACAGTGCAAGATGCAGAGCGACAGAGAGAAATGAGTTAAGTAATAGAAGGGCAAATTTATGTTACTGGTGCGAGGTTCATTCGGGACAGGGAGGTTTCTTGTTGACTGAATTTGCCTCCACCTCACTCCCCCCCCCCACCTAAAAACTCTAAACAATAACCTGACCCACGAGTAATCTGTATGAAAGATTACAGGATCAGGCTTGTGGTTGCACACAGAAAGTGAAAACTACTTTTAGTTTGCTACTGTAGAAAAATGATGAGAAAGAGCTACAATATCCCCAGGGATATGTGTTAACTGAGTGATTCTCCAAGCTTTTATCACAAGAAAATAGAACAAAATGAATCCCAGATGATACAAGGTTATCTAATCTCATGATATTGCCATTGGTGCTAGAAATACTGTGGACATCACTTCTAAAAAAATTAAAGTTAAAACAGCACTTAAAACTTTCTGCCATTTAATTTCATGACTAAGCTTCCTCTAAGGTTATAATTTCAAGACTAACCTTTCTCTTGTGGAGAGGGTGAGCAAATTTAAGTTCCTTGGAGTCACTACCTCGCAGGATCTTTCTTGGACCCACACACTAATGGCATCGTAAAGAAAGCATGTCAGCCCCCCTACTTCCTCAGGAGTTTGCGGAGGTTTGGTACGACATTAGAAACCCTGGCAAATTTCTACTGAGGTGTGGTGGAAAGTGTGCTGACCGACTGCATCACTGTCTCATACACAGACACCATTGCCCCCGAGCGTAAAGCCCTGCAAAAGGTAGTGGACACAACCCCTTCCCACCATCGAGAACATCTACGGGAAACTCTGCCATCAGAGAGCACCAGCAATCCACACCACCCAGCACATGCTCTGTTCTCACTGCTACCATCGGGAAAGACGTACAAGTCCAACAAGACTCACACCACCAGGTTCAGGAACAGCTGTAACCCTCCACTATCAGACTCCTCAACAACAAACTCAATCAGATTCATTTAAGGACTCTTACTTGTTTGTTTTATTTTCCTCTCTGTATTGCTTAGTTGTTTACATTTATTTATTTGTTTACATGTGTACATAGTGTACAGTTTTTTGCACTACCAATAAGTGGTAATTCTGCCTGGCCCACAGGAAAAAGAATCCCAGGGTTGTACATGATGTTGTGCATGTACTCTGACAGTAAATCTGAAATCAAATCGAATCTACAGCACCAACTCAACATCATTCGATTGTCTTAGCATTCCTTGGCAGGTGAAAATGTTAATGCACCCATGCATGGATTTTTAGCTCAAACATCTTCAATCAAGGATCATAGTTTGACAAAATGATCCCTCTGCTGCTCCCCAACGCAACCTTTTTCCCTTCTGGCCTCTGACCAGTCCTGCCTTCGGCTCTCCAAACCACAAGATTTGCTCTTTGAAACTTTATCTCCTCAAAATCTTTCAGTCTGTCCAAGACTTCGGTCATTCCTTTGTTCAGAATCTTATTGCTTGCTTTGTGTTGGTTCCCTGAAGAGAGAGTTCCAATTTCCCACAGCTTCTCACCATGGACATTCTGGCCACGCATAGCACAGGAGAAATCTTCCTTTTTGAATGTGAACTGGCTCCATTTATTCCAGCTGTGCTGGAGAGGTATATGCTTCTGGTCATTTTAGTTTTTCGATTTACTCGAATTAAAAACAATAACTGACACCAAAATGATTTCTGGACAATGATGTAACATTAGGAAAATTCCAGATGTCATCAGCCTTGTGTTTACCATTGGCCAGAACAGAAACCGTTTGGCTACAAAATCAGATGAGATGCTGGAGGGTAGTGATGTACCTAACTCAAATCAGGATTACTTCCTACAGCACTAAAGATCATCATCTTTATCTAGCATAAAGTAGTTGGTTTGATTAGCAAATAATCAGCCAGTTCCACCCTTGGTGCACAGAGACCTTTGTCTGTCATCCATATGAAGCAATGTTTCAAGGCTTCTTCAACACTTAAGGGAAAGGAGAGCAAGTGCTCAGGAATATCACCATCGGCAAGTTCATTCCAAGTCACACATGACTTTGACCGGGAAATATACAACTGTTCCTTTATTGTCACTGGGTCAAAAATCATGGAATCTCTTAACTAACAATATCTTGACAGTGCTGCTCAATGCAAGGATTGCGGCAGATCATGACCATCTTCTCAAAATCAATTAGGACTACGTAATAAATGCTGCCACCAACGTGAAAGTACAAAAGGACTCACAATTGAATATGGAACCAGTAACTCAGTCTGATGAGAGTCCATTCAGCTAATACTTAACTTCACAATATTATTTCTATGAAGGTTTTCTCAGTGATCTAGATACAGGCTATTTGGATAGCAGATTGGACCATCACTTGCAGAAGTCTTAATTGACTGTGAACCAGAGAGATTGAGTGAAGGCCCAGCATTAATGTTGAATAGACCACCTTCCTGTTGACGAGTGATCAACATTCAGAACTGACTTCTGAGTGGAATATACGAGAGTTGGTGCAATTAAGGAGAAAACTGGATGACATAATAAGGAATTAGCCAATTCCATTGCTTTATCTGTCTAATAAACCTTTTTAAAATACCCAAGCATTCTCACTTTGCTGTATTGTGCATTCTTTCTCTATCCAAACTGAGAAACCTATTAGTTCCAATGCAATTGCCTCTACCCGTCTAACCAACATTTGGCTGACTTCAGAGCAGATCTCCCAAGAACATCAAAATCAAGGCAGCCTGGCTGGCAAATAGCTTCCTCCCACTGGCATGTAGGATTGATAAACAATATCCTACAACCTTGAGCCTCTTCTAAATGAAACCAAGTAAATTGTTAGCATATTTATTTTGTACTATGTTTTCCTGTATGTATGTATGTGAGTATTATGTGTGTGCACCGTAGTCCAGAGAAACAGTTTCATCTCGTTGTATATGTGCAGTCAGATGATAAGAAACTTGAACATTAACTTACACATGCAAAGTCTAAATATGAACATTTAGCAAATAGGTAAATGAGTTAAAATGTGAAAAATTTTCTTGTGTCTTGCAAAAAAAACCCAAATATTGTATTCTTTAGAATTTAAATCTACTCTCATTTGATGCCTGCAAACTAGGTGAAGATCCTTTTCCTTCATCCATTATTCTGACAGTTGTCACATCAACTCCTGCTTCATTGGTATTTTCCCTGATGCTGTACTGTACCTGTTGATTAATAATTGCACCAAAGGGCTCTTAACTGATGTTAATTTCTTAGCATTTATGGGCTCTAAAATGTGAATAAAGGAAATCTTTGCCTCTTATACAAATGGCCAGCGATTTCATTCTCACTCATAGCAGACAGTTTTAAATCAAGTCGTTTATTACGGCTGAAGACAATCTATTTGATACAAGGCTCAGACTCTTATTGGGAAACAAAATCTGGAAAGAATTGCTGGAGGAACTCAGCACTTATGACAATGTCCTTGGGTAGAAATGGTCAGTCAGTGTTTCAGATCTGGATCCTTTATCAAGACTAAAGGGAAAGGGCTGACATTAGGTAATATAAAGGGGAGAAATAAGCTGGGGGAGGAACCCAAAGGTTCAGGATTATAGGGCAGCAGGTGAGGGAGGTGATGTTACAGCCAGCAGTTTTTGACTTGCTATAACACTCTACATTTAACTTTGTTTTACTATTGTACTAACTGCTGTACTTTAAGTTTGAGCAGTACATATGACAAAGTCTCACACTTCATCTCAAGACATGACAATATACAATTTAATTCAATTCTGAGCAATACTCAGAATGTAAATACCTTTGGATTCTGGTTCTCCGTGTGTGTTTATATGTCTGTATATGTTTATTTTGTACACATTATGAATCAAGTTAAAAAATGTACCAAGCTTCAGTTTACAGCCCTGCACATGTGTACAATGAACCAGTCAGCTATGAATAGTTCCTCGTACTGGAAGTCTAGCAAGTGACAGGCAAACCAGAGGTTGCTTCTCGCTGAGAAAGCCACTGGTTTAGAAATGAAGACAAGCTTTTCCATGAGAGTTACAGCACTTTTATTTCAGTGAAGCCAGAAAATATACTATACACATACATAATGCATTCATTATTTTAACATATTTTCACAATAGTTATTAGTGAATTTGGAGTTCAGTAATAATTATTGTTGCACACGATGTGAAATAAAATGGATAACTGTTTCTAGTTTTAAATTTCTCGGTCACTCTTACGATCATCCCATGCCTGTAAGAAATGAAATCGAGTGGTGCTGAGAGTGCAGGTACACAATCATTTATCCGGACTTCTAAAATCCAGAAAGCTCCAAAAACCGGCATTTTTTTTCCTGGTGCTGGTACAGCGGAGGGAAAGAGAGAGAGAGCAGCGCGACTAGGTCAGGGAGGGGGGTGGAGAGACGGCAGTGCATCTCGGGTGGGCAGGGAGAGGAGAGAGAGATGGCAGCATGACTCGGGTGGGTGGGGGGAGGAGAGAGAGAGATGGCAGCATGACTCAGGTGGGCGGGGGGAGGAGAGAGATGGCAGCGTGACGGGTGGGCAGGGGGAGGAGAGAGACGGCAGCGTGATTCAGATGGGCGGGGGAAGAGGGATGGCACCACGACTCGGGCGGGCGAGCGGGCAGGGGGGAGATAGACGATAGCATGACTCAGGCAGGCGGGTGGGAAGAGAGACGGCAGCACAACTCGAGTGGGTGGGGAGGAGAGAGAGAGACGTCAGTGCGACTCGGGTGGTGGGGAGAGACGGCAGTGTGACTTAGGTGGGGGGGAGAGATGGCAGCGCGACTCGGGTGGGTGAGGGGGAGAGAGGTGCCAGCACGACAGGAAGGGAGTGGATATGGCAGCACAATTCAGGGGGGCTTAAATCTGGGACAACTGGCTTTTGTTCTGAAATCTGGAAAAATCCAAAATTCGGAGACACTGTCCCCCAAGGGTTCTGGATAAAGGATTGTGTACTTGCATTGCAATTGCATTGGACTGTCAATAGAGTTGGTAATTGTTTATATCTCTGATGTACATCTCTCCTCCACTTTCCTTCCTCCTGAAAATTGACTTGCGTCCCTCTCTCTTTTCCAATATGATGAAGGGTCACAGAACTGTACTGTTGATTTGCTCTTCTCTCACGGACACTGCCTTGATTGGCTGATCTTCCAGCATTTTTCCCATTTCTGTTGTCCGACTGCCTACGTCCTGCCTCTGTTTGCTATTTTGCGCAATCAAATCCAGAATCAGGGCCATGTGAATCAAACCTTCAGCTAACCCAGGAAAAGAGACTTCATAGCAAAGTAATTCAAGCGATCATTGAAAAGGCCAACATATTATTCCCAGCTTTGACTGTCATGAAAAAAATAAGCTCAACATCCAAACCTGAGCAACAAAAGTGGGAACAGATCAAATTATCATTGATAAAATATGTTACATGCAACTTCTCCCCCTACCTCCTCGCCAAACTAATTCTGAGGAAAATTATTCCAAAGAAAAACTGCATTAAATCGAGCAGTGGACCATCACAGAGTCACTTCCTACCTTCTTTTGCTGCAGAAGGATGTTTTCCAAGTCCTGTTCCTTCCTCTTCAGTTCCTTTTCCAGCTGATGGTTTCGTTCACTGTGCTTCCACACGTCCTGCAGAAAAAATGGCAGGAGCATTTATTTCTCATTAGGTTTGCCGGTTTCTTTGACATCACACAGCGAGCTATGACAAAACCATCTTCTGGCCTCTTCCCTTAGGAGGAGTTCTTGCACCTTGTTTCATTTGACCTCTGCTCTCATCTTGTTTAATAAATATTCTCTCCATTTCTCCTACCTTCCAGCAAAAGGGGATCAGCATCAGCTCTGTAACAATTTTTTTGTTTAAATTTAGACATACAGCACAGTAACAGGCCATTTTGACCCCCGAGTCTGTGCCACCCAATTTACACCCCATTAACTTACACCCCTAGTACACTTTGAATGGTGGGAGGAAACCGGAGCCCCCAGAGAAAGCCCATGCAGATATGGAGAGAACGCAAAAGTCCTTACAGTCAGCATGGGATTAAAAATGTTTTTTTCTCTCTCCTAACTGCCTCCTCCTTATACCAATGGAGGACAATAGTTGTCGTCCTTTGGATTTTTTGCCACGATATCTCAGCAAGAGACAATGGAGATTAGGCCCGCACTTCTTTGAATTGCACAATAGGTATTTAACACTCATCTGAGTGGTCAGGCAATGCTTTGATTTAATGTCACATCCAATATTTAGTATCTCCAGAAGTTCAGCACTCTGACTGAACTGTCATGTGGTCATTTCCAATGATTTTTTTTTCACACCCACGTATTCTCAATAAATTTCTGTTGCTGTAATTCTTATTTTTGAGCATTATATTTAGAAAAATAACATAGATTTGCATTTCCCTTTTCTTCCAAATGACTGGAGATACTGCAAAAGATCCCAGAACTACTTAAAGAAGGATTAGAATTAAACACCATCACTAGAAAATTAGCACTTTCCAACCAAGGGGTGAGGATGAAGAAGTCTTTGGTACCTGACAGTTTGGATCCTTCAAGTGCCTACAGAGAACCAGGTTTGTTTTCCTTCCCCCCACCCCCTTAACTTTTCTGTGGTTATGTTTTTTAAAAATTTCTATCCTTCTCTTTTACTTTTGCTTTTTCGTTTCTTTTGGGATGATTATTTTGGGGGTGAGGGGGTTGGTGGGATTTGTTTCGGGAATGCATAATTGATTTGGAATATGACTTATTTTCTGTTTTTTTTAATATTAATACATGTAGGGAAATTTAATTTTTTTTTTAAAAAAGTGTCTACACAGAGAGTGGTTTATACTGGGTACATTCTTCCAAATAGCCTTACTTTCTGGAGAAACACCAGCAGATTAGAAGATGGCCATAAGATCCAAAAGATTAAAGGGGGTTGGGAGAAAGCATAGGCTGATTCATGTTCATTAAATGGACAATTGTATGTATTAAGTAAACATTTGGAAAACTATTACCCAATCAGACAAAAATCAGCAGGACTTCATGAAGGGGACATCATGTCTGGCAAATTTATCAAAGTTTTTTGAGGAAGAATCAGTCTGATTTAAGCATTTGAGCATTTAAAAAGGAGGCCAATAGATCCAATATATTTTGCATTTCAAAATGCATTCACCTACTCAGTAGGTGGCTGAACAGGAAGGAACTCATGGAGTTGGTGATCATATGTTAATGCATGTAATATCAGATACTGGCAACTGCAACCAATGGGCTGCTGCATTGGTTTAAACTGGACAGTAGCTATTTATTGTATATATTGGTGATATAGAGGAAGGAAGCACATATATTGTGGATAGGCTTACAGAAATTCAAAATTGGAGGAGACCAGCTTGGAGGAGGATATAAATAGTTTAGGGATACTGGTAGACTGAGTGGACAAAAATTGGCAAATCAAGTATAATGTAGGAAAATGTGAAGTGGTTCACTCTGGAATGAGAAAATTGATTATTATGAGGGGAAAGACTGCAAAAAGCACAAGAGATTAGGGTCATACATCAAACACACAAAGCACAAGGAATTGGGGTTATACATCAATTACAGAGGGGATGGGATCCTCATTCATCAAACACACAAACCACAAGGGGTTGGGGTCCTCATTCATCCAACACAGGAAGCCAGCACACTGGCGCAGCAGTGGATGTTATAGAATGCAAGTTCATTGCCAGATTCATATGAAAAAGAAAGCAGAAATGGAGAATGCTCGGATTTATCCCACATTCCCAAGAATAACATTAAGTTACCTGATTCAATAATCTTTCTTTCTCTCTCTTAATCTGCTGCTCCATCTCCTCATACAGGCAATGTACCTCTCTGTCATGCTCGCACTCCTTCCTGGTAAAAAGAAAGGGAAAGTGCTTCAGTCAACAAACCAGAAACTTTGCTCACTGCAACAAAAGAGGACTGAACAAAATGATTCATCAGGGAATAACTTGCTCTCTATTTTGGATCAGAACAATTAGTGAGGAAGGAAGAATATAAACTTAATGTGGGTAAGCTCAAAAAAAGTTCAAAGTTTATGACTCTTTTCAAGTTCCTGACACCTTTGCAGGAAGTCGTACATGATGACAGTTTTCTCCCACCCTCTCAAGGAATATCATCAGACAACACCCATTCTTCACAGGGTCAGCCTCGTCAGTGGGTACTGAACACTCAGTCATGGGGCTTACGGAATGCTGGTTAGTGTTTGGTAACCAAGCCAGAGGGGAGAATTTAAAACAAAGCAAATGCATTCCCTCAGTTTTTTCAATTAAGATGGCCACGCTTTTATTGAAAGTTTGCCAGTGATTACCGCTTCAATGCTTGTTCCATGGTTTCTTTTTCCTGTTGCATCTCTTGGATTTGTGTTGAAACTTTGGCTAAGAACTGTTCAAAGTTAGCTAGCAGCTCTGGCTTCACTCTGCGGAGCCTGGCCCACAACTCCCTGACCTCGCTTTGACTGAAATGGAGGAGGAAAAAAGAGCATTTAAAATAAACATACCCCAGATAAAACATATTGTTCACTAATGATAAACTCGTAAGAATAATTAATATCAATATTGCAAGTTCTGAATCTCACCATAGAATATTCCATCAGGCTCTGTGATATGACTCATTCTTGTAAATGGACTGACGACTGATGTTTCAGGGAATGTTGACCTGACCAAGTCAATTAACAATAACATCTCCTTATCTTTCTTCAACTGATCTAAAATCAATTTTTCTTTGAAGGCTGACTGGCTTACTCAGGATTGTGCCAAATAAACTAAACAGTGAGTGGTCTCATGATGGTTCACCTTAGTCACAACATGAGCAACAGGAAACAAGATTAATTAAAGCTGAATGATTTTTTTAAAATATGGTACTGACAAACTCTGATTCTCTAACATAAAACTTGTTGCATGATATCCATTATTTAACCTGCTTTCTTAAGTTTATAGTACCATACCTGATTTTGCAGAAGCCTGGAAATTACTTCAAATAAAACACCATTTATTCTTCTTGAAGAAGATGGAAGGTCGAAGGGACCTAACTTTGCAGCAATAAGTTATTAAACATTTGGTGTCTGAATCTCACTACCTTAACGGTATTTATGTGGAACCTCTGTACTATCTGAGCTATGACTCATACGGTTCTCATAATTTTTTTCTCTCGAACATTAATCTCATGGAAATTGTGCCTCGAAACATTATTACGAGTATCAAGTTCAAGTTTATTATCATCTGATTGTACATATACAACCAAATAAAATGGTTTTTCTCCAGATCATGTTGCACACACTAACATACACAATATACAGCACATAATAATCACATATATATATATATATATATATATATAAAAAGATATTATATATATATATATATATATATATATATAAAAAGCGATAGCTTACAGCAGGGGTTCCCAACCTGGGGTACATGTACTCCCAGTGTTACATTTGCACTTTTCAGGAGGTACATTGGGTCGAAGAGAATAACCACTACTGTACAATACATGGTGTTGCAATCTGCAGTCAGATTGCACAATGTCGTGTTTTTTTTTATTCTTAATTTTTAGGGGTTCACAGGAACCTATAAAAATGCCCAAGAGGAACAAAAAGGTTGGGAACCCCTGGCTTACAGTCTATGAATGCACCAAAATTCTTACTTCCTTCAACCCCACAAGTCCATGATACACCAGCTAGAGTAATATAAATTAAATTACTACATGGAACCATGAGATAGAAGAGATAGAGAATATAAAAGGATAAATAAATACTGATAGTTGTCATTAGTTAATTACAGTTATGAGAGATAAAAATGGATACTGCAGCTAGATTCATAAAATACTTACTCCTCAAAGATCTGGGCAGCTCCAAGTTGTTCCATCATGAAACAGAATCTCTTCTCTTCTTCATCTGTGACAATATGCAGGCCTTCTAACCAGCCAGTTTCAAACGTTTCATCGTGCTTGGAGTTTTCTACCCTCTCTGTCGTTGACAATGCTTTGACGCCAATGAATTGTCCTGAATATTCAAGGAACATGCGGTACAATAAATTAAAGGCAAAGTTTTCACAATCGGTGAAACTACTGGAGCTCATGCATTAAAGAGAAAGAACGAGCAGCAGGAAGAGTGGTCATTAGTGATTATGTTAGCAGATTAGTAAATGAGAGGCCAAAGTTTAAATCCCACCATTGTTGTGAAACTTAAGTTCAATTAATATTCTGTAGTTCTTAAAAAGTGAAACTGGTCTGAGTGACAATCGTTGTTAAAAACTTATCTGCTCCACTAGAAATATCCGACTTTGGGTGATCTGGCATAGTTGTGACTCTAGTTTCACAGCATTATGGCTGATCTTAAAATTTTGGGGGGAGAGATAAATGCACAACTTAAGAATAGAAATGTCAGAAGATGGGTAGATTGAGCCCCAAAAAATTAATCCCCTACAACCCCCCACCTTCCCCCCTTCCCTAAACCACCTCCCTCTAATCTACCCCAAAGAAAGGAAAAAGGAAAAAAAGAAGGAGGAGATCACATAACATCAAAATTCGTCAGTTAATTAACGTGGTTTGGAGCAACACCACTAACATGCAGGAAGGGGATTTAATAATTCATGCCCATATAATCCAAATACGAGCTCCAAATGTTATGGTAAAAAAGATAATTAAATGTTATCTTTTCCAACAAAATACAAGACCTCAACTCCATATGCCAACTCTGAAAACTAAAATCGGTCTCATTTTTCCATGTAATTGCCAAATATTTTCTGGCCACAGCTAAAGCCAATCTCAAAAAAACGATTTGAAATCTATTTAATTTCAATTCTAAACTAATCATCTTAATATTACCCAATAAAAATATCACAGGATCTAATATAAATTTCCCTTTCAAAATAACTTCTAGAAATTCCTCAAGTTTATTCCAAAAGGGTTTCACTATTTCACATGAACAAATAGAATGTAGAAAAGAACCTACATCCTTATGACATCTAAAACATAAATCTGAAGAAATAAAATTATATTGCCTTAATTTTTCCGGTTAAATATAATTGATGAATAAAATTATAATGAACCAATCAATACCTTACATTTACGATTTTAGTCATATTATCCCTATATAAATTCATTGAATCATCCTGAGAAATACATATACCTAAATCTTTCTCCCATTTCAATCCAGATTTATGAATATCTGGCTTAAGCAGTTTATTCTATAGTAGAACATACATCTCAGATATAAATCCCTTCTTACATCCCTCAATAAGTAAAATTTCAAACTTAGATCATCTAGGTCACTGTAAAGTATGTCCAAAATTATTCAACAATAAAGCTTTAATTTGATAATAAGAAAAAAAAGAGTATTTGAAGATGTATCATATTTCTCTTTCATTCTTGAAAAGAAATAAAATATCCTGCTTCATAACAATCTTTCACTAATTTAATACCCTTTTGATCTTCAAAAGTTAATTATTAAGTGTAAATGGGAAAAGCTTATTTGATATAATGGAGTTTTACCTGAAATCTTGCTTTGAGTACCCTATGGCTTTTTTTATATACCAGAAATCCATTAAGTGTTTCAAAACAGGTAAATTATAATTACTCAATAACTTAGGATTCCATCTATAAATAAACTGATCCATCTTCTTCTCACCAATTAGAGATAGTTCAATATTAGCCTACATCAAAGGTTTATCTACTTTAAACATCCTATTAAATTTCAATTGTACTGCATCATAATAATTTTGAAAATTAGGAAGTTGCAAGCCTCCTAATTCATATTTGCAAGTTAATTTCTGAAATGATACCCTTACCACTTTATCCTTCCATAAAAATTTCCTAACCAAAGCATTTAAAACCTTTAAAAATTTTTTGAGGAATCTTACAAGGAATAGACTGAAAAAAATATTGATTTTGAGGAAAAATGTTCATTTTGATACAATAAACTTGTCCTATTAATTAATCAGTAAATCTTTCCATCGATACAGATCATCGTTAATTTTAGACAATAAAAGCAAATAATTTAATTCATATAAATGACTATAATTACAATCTACCTTAACACCTAAATACTTAATCTGATTATTTAAATTTCACAATATGCCTACATGAAGAATAATCCATTTTAGCTAAGGGCATAATCTCACTCTCTTTCCAATTAATTTTATAACCTGATATCTCACCATGCTGTTCCAATCTATCATGTAAACTCCTCAAAGAATTCTGAGGTTCTGTTAAATATATCAAAACATCATCTGCAAACAAATTAATTTTAAATTCATCAGATTTCACCTTAATACCTTTAATATTACTATCTTGTCTAATCACCCAAGCCAAAGGTTCAATAACTAATGCAAATAAAGCTAGTGACAAAGAGCAGCCTTGTCTTGTTGATCTAGTCAACATAAAAGGTAAAGTTAACTGTCAGTTTGTCATGACTCTAACAGTAGGATTTCTATATATAAAGCCTTAATCCAACCAACAAAATAACCATTGGTCGGTTAGATTCCTCCCGAGAAACATTAAAGAAATCAACTTCACAATATTATCTGCTGAATAATAATTTTGAATAAAACCAACCTGGTCTAAATAAATTAAATCTGGTAAATATTTAGCTAATCTATTAACTAGAACCTTCAGCGCAATTTTATAATCAACATTTAATAAAGAAATAGGTCCTTAAGACCCTGCTTTCAATGAATCCCTATCTTTCTTAAAATAATTACTTTAAAAAAAGAATCCAGAAAAGAATGAACGTCTGTCGCCTGAGCCCTAAGAAATGTTGAACTTAAATGGTAGAAACCAAGTAAAGTCTAGGATCATCAGGAGAGGGTATCAAAAGAGAGAGAAACAAACTAAAAGGGAAAGTTAGTCACACAGCAAACAATCAGATGGAATTCGCAACCAAACCCCTCAGAGTAAATGGAGACATGAGACTGCAGATGCTAGAATTTGGGGAGAAGAAGTAGACTTGTCAAGCAGCATCTGTGGGGGTGGGGGTGTGATGAGTTGTCGACATTTCAGGTTGAGACACAGTGATGATTCAGCATCTCAACCCAATATGCCAACTGCGCCTTTACCCCTACAGATACTGCTGAGTTCCTCCTGCAGTAGGGTTTTTTTTTTACCCAAATGGTAACAGTGTTCCCCTATCCCCTGGCGAATGGGCATCACTGAAGAATCATGGCAAGAACATTTGAAGATTATTGCAGTCCTTATGAAAATTGTTGGAGAAGGAAGTGAAAGATAATATTTTGCCGACTTGTAAAATGAAATGTCATCTGTGTTCCTGACATTTTCTAGAGAGAGCATAAAGAAGAAACAGCAAAAACATGTACCAATCTAAGAAAATACAGACCTTTGATAATCTGCACAGATGAAGCAGCTAGTGCTAGTCCAATTAACCTACTATATAATTGGATCCAGGATTTCCTCACCTCCAGACCATAATCAGTGAAGATCGGTAAGAACATCTCCTCCACAATCTCCATCTGGACCGGAGCATCACAGAGCTGCATTCTCAGCCCCCTGCTCTACCCACTTTACACCTATGACTGTGTGGCTCGGCACAACAATAACACCATCAACAAATCTGCTGATAATGCCATAGGTTGCATAAAAGGGGTTAATGAAGCAGCATACAGGAGGGAGTTTGAAAACTTGGCTGAATGGTGCACTAACAACCAATGACACCAAAGCCAAGGAACTGATTGTGGACATTGGGAAGGGAAAACCAGAGATGTACAATCTAGTGATCATTGGCGGTGGGGGGTGAAATCAGGGGTGGAGAGGTTGAACGTATTTAAATTCCTGGGAGCCTCTACTTTGGAGAAGCCTTCCTGGACCCAACACGTAAATGTCATTGTGAAATAAGCACATCAGCACCTCTACTTTCTCAGGAGTTTGCAGAGGTTTGGTACAACATCAGAATCCTTGTCAAACTTCTACTGATGTGGAGTCCAAAGTGTGCTGACGAGGTTTCATCGCAGCCTGGTATGGGGGCCCCAATACCTCTGAGCAGAGAATCCTACAAAAAGATAGTGGAGTCTGCCCAGTCCATCATCACAGGCAAAACTTTCCCCATCATCAAGAATCATCAAGGATTTATACTGCCAAGGATATACTTTGTTCTCATTGCTGCCATCAGGAAGGAGGTGTAGGTGCCACAAGACACCATGTTGATGAAAAGTTGCTACCCCTACCCCTCCACCATCAGATCCCTAAATAACAATCTCAATCAGAGGCTCATTTAAGGACTCTTACTTCGCATGTTATTTATTATTGTACATTTTCTATCCTGTACAGTTGGTTTCTTTCCACTAGGTTCTTGTTTGCACCTCTCTCTTTTGTTTGTGGATCTTTTTAAGAGTCCAGTTATTTGCACTTCCAATAAGTAGAAATTCCGCCTGAACCGCGGGCAAAAGAATCTCAGGTTTGCACGTAATGTAATGTGTGTATTCTGACAATAAATCTGAACTTTGAACTACTACCATTGTCCTCAGCCCTACTTCTCTCCACTGACAGAAATGTAAGGGAATAAGACGATGAGCTAGAAATTCCTGTCCTTAGCTCTGTGCAGGTGTTGAAATGACCGTAGATGGAGATGAAATTATATTAAGTGAGTGTTACAGAGTCATGGAGTCACAGAGATCTACAGCATGGAAACTGGTCATTCAGCCCAACTTGTCCAAGGTAGTCCCATTTGCTTGTATTCAGCCTGTAAACCTCTACATGTTTTCTATCCAAGTACCTGATTGAATTTTTTTTTGAACATTACCATTGTCACTGCTATACCACTCCTCTCAGTGCAAATGCCCACCACCCTTCTGTGTGAAACTGATTGTATATTGTCCACTCTCCCAAGGAAAGGTATGGAAAACCCATGAAGGCTTACCAATTTCTGGGATGCTAGATTTGTGCTGGTAGAAGAGTTTCAGATGACTGAATGAGTGGCAATCTTATTGAAACACACAAGGCTTGAAAGCAAGATGCAAGAATGGCATGTACCCTCCCTGGGGAGTGTTTGAGAGTCAATGTTCCAAAATAAGGGGTCAGCCATTCAGGACTGAGATAAGAACCATAGAATATTATAGCACAGAAACAAGCCCTTTGGCCCTTCTAGTCTGTGCCAAACTATTATTCTGCCTTGCCCCACTGACCTGCACCCAGTCCATAGCCCTCCATACCCTTCCCATCCATGCACCAGTCCAAATTCTTCTTAAATGTTAAAAATTAGCCTCTATTCACCATTTCAGCTGGCAGCTCATTCCATACCCCCCCATTCTCTTGTGAAGATGCTCCCCTAAACTTTTTCCCTTTCACCCTTAACCCATGTCCTCTGGTTTGTATCTCACCTACCCTGAGTGGAAAAAGCCCGTATATATTTACTCTGTCTATCCCCCTCATAATTTTAAATACCTTAATCAAATCTCCCATCATTTTTCTATGTTGCTGGGAATAATGTCCTAACCTGTTTAATCTTTTCTTGCAACTCATTTCCTGAAGTCCTGGCAGCATCCTAGTAATTCTTCTCTGCAATTTTTAAATCCTGTGGTTAAATGACCAAAACTGCACATAATTCTCCAAATTTGGTCTCACTTACGTCTGACACAACTTTACCATAAACATCCTAACTCCTGCACTCAATACTTTGATGTATGAAGGCAAATATGCTAAAAATCTCTCTTTACAACCCTATCTACCTGTGACACTGCTTTCAGGGAATTATGTATCTGTATCCCCAGATCTACCACACTCTTCAATACCTATAATTTTCTGTGTATCTCCTTTTTTGGTTTGTCCTTCCAAAATGCAACAACTCGCACTTGTCTGCATTAAATTTCATCTGTCATTTTTCAGCCAAATTTTTTTTTCCAGCTGATCCAGATCCCTTTACAAGCTGTGTCCCAAGGCACACCACTAGTCACAAGCCTCCAGTCTGAGAAGTAGTCACCTACCACTACCCTCTGGCTTCACCCATATAGCCAGTTAAATTCAGTTTACTACCTCGCCATGAAGACTAACCCCCCGTGTGGGACCTTGTCAAAGGCCTTACTAAACTCCTTGTAGACAACTTCTGCAGCCTTAGAGTAGTGAATCTTTTGAAATCATTTCCCAATAGTGCAGCAGGTGCTCAGTTCAATTCAAGAGACCCACAGATTTTTGGATATTAGGAATATCAAATAATATCGGAAAGTGGTACTGAAGAGGAAGATCTGCTGTGATCTTATTGCATGGCAGACGAAGAATGAGAAGCCAAGTGGCTCACTCCTGCTTCTATTTCTCCAATAAGTCTGCAGAAGTAAGTATTCCCTCAAAAATGTTTAATTACAACACTTGTCATATTTAATCATTGCCAAAGCCTCTTGACCGCTTTCAACTCATTAGCTGCCACAGGTTTATCATCAAGCTTTCAGCAAGCCATTTATTTTATGTAGCAGAAAGAACCTTTGGGTTTTTCGCCTAACAACCTGATTGCTTCACAGGCTTCTCTTATTTGACATTTATGTTTTGCTTCCTCCGAGCAAAAATAAACTTTTGCCTCTGACAACAGCCCACTCCGCCTTTCTCAGAAGACTAATGAAAGTTTAGCATGCCTAATAATTTCAGGACTAATTAGCATTGTACCCTGACTGAATGGCACTGGAGAGATAAAAAGGAAAAGAGGAATTAATTCAGAGCTGTTGGCGGTGTTGTCAATGGTTTCTGGCATCATTGGGTGTATTCAAAATACACCCAGAGTTTACCACACAGGATCTTTCATTATAACCATGTAGGAGTTGAAAGAATATTTCCAATTAAGAGATTTGGAACTAATCTGTTCTGCATATACCACCTTTGCTTTCATTTAGACTGGAGAGTAGGTCGGCTTTTTGTAATCAAAAACAAAGGTACAGATGTTCTCTCTTTCTGCCTCTAAGTTATGATGTTCCCGCTGCAGCATATCTGCATTATTTCGAGGGGGTTTCTAATTCCCCGATCTCTGCCCATATAACGCTTTCCCGGAAAAATCAAGATGTGTTTAACTAAGAAGCAATGTCTGCTGCAAATTCCATGGAAAGACATTTAATTTAATTGAGAGATGGGCCCAATTCACCTACGAACCCCATGCGATTTTTGGAGGATAGGAGGAAATCTGAGGACCCCCCCCCCCCAGAGGAAATCCACGCAGACATAGGGAGAACATACGTCAGGTTCGAACTTAGCATGCCAGTGCTGCAACAGCATGAACTAAACATCAAGCTAACTGTGCTCTGTCCTCACTAACTTAATGACTATTTAAAATCAATGATATTTTGTTATTAAGTGCCATCAATTTGCCTAGAATAAATTTACTTGGACAGATTCTGGGTTTTTTTTAAAAAGGAAATGAGATTTTTGACCTCTGAACTCTGGTTAGTGGTATAAATCGTCAAGCTATTTTCAGAATTCGCAACAAACGGAAAGGTATGGGCCCGAAAGTGTGAGAGAGGCAGCTATTTGAGGTGCTCTTCTTCTTTTCCACCTAACACCACGAGTAATTCATTCCATTTTCAAACAGAAACTTGAAGAGCGCCACATCACGTTCCACATCAGCATCCTAATTGGCGTGAGCACCGAAATTTCCAGTTTCAGTTAATCCCCCCCCCACCCCAAACCAGTTCCACCATTTCCTTCTGACCTTTATCTCTTCCTGTTTTCAAGCCCACTCCCTTATGCTCTACTCTCTTCCCAGTCGCATCTTCTCCTTTCTCCCCCCTCCACTTCTCTTGGTCCCTCCCCAACTCTTAACCCCTTTCCTTTTTTTAAAGAAAAAATGCTTGCTATCTCCTCTTCCCATCTTTGTCTCAAGAAAGGGACACAACTCAAACTGATGACTGCCTTCCCACTCCATTGATGTTGCCTGATGCATCGAGTCCCCTCAACTTCTGTTTGTCTGCTCAATATTCCAGCATCTGAAATTTCTTGTGTCTCATTCCTTTTAACTTCCTACCACATTTATTGATTGTCCTACCACAAATGCAACTCCCAATACCCCCTCCCTGCATCCCATTTCCAACAAAGGAAGTTTATACATGGTACATACCAAGACCCATGCTGAATTCCACCGGTGTTAAGTAGCCATTCTTATCCTGGTCCAAGCTGTCAAAGACAGCTTCCAATTGCTCGGGAGTCAGGGGTAACTCATTTTGCAATCTCTGTAACAAAGCATGAAGCAAAATCAGATATAATGAGGTTGTCCTGACATTCACAAATAAACAAGGGTAAAGTCAACTGCACCAAGATGAGCTACATCATGGATAAAAAAAACATCAAAAGAGTAATATCAATACAGAGAGAATCTATATGAATTATATGGATGGAAAAGAAGTTGGTCTATTTGGATCATTTCAAGATGATGATGCTTTACTGACTCCAACTCAAAACTGAATTTTATCTTTTACTTCCTTGGTAGCCAGACGTGCAATTTTGATTGAATAGAAACACAAGACTACACATACAGTATGGTTAAGTGATATTATGTTTTGTTTCAGTTTAGAAAAAATCAGATGTCAAATATTAACTTTCAAAAGACGTGAGGCCAATTGATGGACTATTATCATAGCCTAAAGAATTAGGGTTGTTCTGAAGCTTTGGTGCTGTGCTGTTCATCTGCAGGTTGGTGTCACTTGATTCTTATGTGTCAGCTGTTAACCTTGGTTAGTGGTAGGGTTCTGAATTATAAGGGTTTTTTTTCTTAGCTTTTGAATTATACATTACAATATACAGCTATACTGTTCAATTTTGCATAAACATCAATAAAAGTATTTTAAAATGAAAGGATGGCAAAGAAGTTAATATGGGAAACATTTAATTGGGACATAAATTGGAAGCAGAGGTACTTGGGGAAATTTATGGCAGAAATGTGGTAACTGATCAAAGAATACTTGCATGGTACTCTGCACAAGTATATTCCATTGAAAGACCATGGTGTACAGGGGATGTAGAAAATCTTGCAGGGAAGAAAAAATTTTACAAGGTTTGAGAAGAAAGGAACAGATTACAAGATTGTCAAGAAAGAGCTTAAGGACTGACTTCAAAGAACCAGTAGGGGCCATGAGAAGGCCTGGGTGAGCAGGATTAAAGAAAAGCCAAAGCATTCTACAAGCCTGTGAAGAACAAGATGAGTTGTGAGAGGTAGGACCAATCAGACCAATTATAGTGGAAATGTGTACGAGGTTGCAGGAGAAAGCAAAGGTCCTTAATGAATACTTCACTTCAGTATTCCACAGAGAAAAGGACCTTGGTAATTGTGTGGATAGCTCAACATGGACTGCAATGCTTGAGTACATTGACGTTAAGAGAATGAGTTTTTGAAAAGCATGAAGTTAGATTTGTCTTCAGGACCAGACGAGAATTACCCAAGGCTACTGTGAGAAGTGAGGGAGGAGATGGCTGAGCTATTGGCAATGATCTTCACATTATCACTAGGGACAGGAGAAGAACTGGAGGATTGGAGCATTGCAATTGTTGTTCCCTGTTCAAGAAAAGGAGTAGAGAGAACCCAGGAAATTATAGACCTGTGAGCCTTACTTCAGCAGTGGGCAAGCTGTTGGAGAAGATCCTGAGAGACAGGATTTACAAGTGTTTAGAGAGGTATAAACTGATTTTGGATAGTCAGCATTGCTTCACCAGGGGAAGGTCATATCTCACGAACCTAAGTGAATTATTTGAGGATTTAACAAAGAACATTGAAGGTAGAGTGGTGGATGTAGTATATATGGATTTCGATAAGGTTCCTCACACAAATCTCATTCAGAAGGAGGCATGGAGTCCAAGAAGGCCTTGCTTTGTGGATTCAGAATTGACTTGCCCAGAGAGGGCAGAGGGTGGTTGTAGATTGCATGGAGGTTGGTGCCCAGTGGAGTTCAGCAGGCATCTATTCTGGGACCCCCCTCCTTTTTGTGATATTTATAAATTACCAAGATGAGGAAGTGCAAGGAAGGGTTAGTAAATTTGTGGACAACATGAAATTGGATAGTGTGGTGGATAGTATAAAGGGTTGCCATAGGTTACAAAGGGACATCGATAGGATACAGAGCTTGGTTGAGAAGTGGCAAATGGATTTTAACACAAACAAGTATGAAGTGGTTCATTTCGGTTGGTCAAATTTGAAGGGAGAATATAATGTTAATGGGTGTCAGGTTTAGTTGGTTTCTTCTGTACTTCCCTGCTTCTAACTAAATCTTAAAAATTTTAAATATTTTATGATTTCAGTCCATGGCCCCCAGGCACCATTGGAAATGGCTTATGCACGATGGAGACATAATTTCCACATCTCCTTGATTTAAAATTTATTTTAAAAAAAAGGATGCATCAGGTATAATTCCTAACAGGCACATGATCCTCTGCATCCACATGCTCCTCTGCCCTCATTTAGAGGACAACTATTAACCCCTGCGTCTTTGAAGAAGCTGCAGCTACAATACTGCTGCACAATTGTGCCATGCGCATTATCGGCACAGCATTCCTTACAGGGCAGCATCTGATCATCTGAGCAAATAACCATCAGATTTAACTGGATAGTACAATCTAACTGCAAACTGATAACCCGTCAGTGCATCTCCTTTCAAAACGGTCACATGAGCACTCACAAGAGCCTCTACTCTCGGTCTTGTTCAGCTGAATCCACAGTTGGAACCATCAGTTTTACACCTTCAGGCTGTGAGTGAAAACCTACTGACTGGTAAGTTTTTTTTTTGGTTTTGTTTTTCCCTTTGACTTTCAAATGATCAGTAATATCCTGGCTGTTGATATTTGTAATAATCCAAACCAGGAAACCGCTTCCATTTTCTGCACAGCACAGAAAAGATGGAAAAGGTTCCTTAAAGTTACAATCAACCTGGAGGCATTCTGGATTAATTAGTGGGATTCAGCAGTGGAACTTTAAGGAATTGGCTGCTTAGAAATGTGGAACTACAGTGGAAATGTGCAAGTGACAACCATAAATTTGCTACTACTTGCAGGTTCTAACTTTCATTAAAATAGAGAGAAAAGTATTGAATAATCAATGACAGGCAAAAAAAAAAGCAAGTATGAACTTGCATTAAATTTAATGACATAAAATAAATTGCTGTTTTTTTTAAATGACATGCACACTTAAAAATCTTTTTCCCCCATTGCCTTTGCAACTTGTTATTTTCCACATTCTCTCTCCTTCTTGGCTAAGGTTCATTAAACCATCCAGAGCCATTCCTCACACAGTGCTAGCTGGCCACGAGGATTGAAAGCACATGTTAAGGGAGGCTGAGCTCAATTCTTTCTTCATTTACTTTCCCCGAAAATCACTCGTGGTGTCAATAGTCAGCAGTGCAGAATGCAGAGCGAACAGCCTCGTTCTTTTCCTATGCTCAGTGCTCTTCCATCATCACACCTGTCAAGAATAGTGTCAGAAACTTTGTACTGGTCTCTTTCTCATGTCTGCAGCTCAACACACCACCAAATTTTTTATTTGATTGCGGACATGATTAAGGTTACATTTACCACTTAGAAGTATGAGCTCTGAGACTATTACAAGTGGTTTAACTGACATATATTGGAAATAAGCTAACAGCTAACATTTGCCTGTGACATAATGCAAATGGATCCATAAGAGGATAACATGAGTCTAATGATTAAAAATACTTTGCCACCGCCAAAGAATTATACAGGAAATATACACTTGGTCCTTGAGCCAAATCTTAGAAAAACCCACGTGGTTATTTGCACTTCACAAATCTTTCCTTTTTCACAAAATTTCTATCCAATTCCTATTTAAAAGTTCTCTTGAATTCTGTTTCCACCTTAATTTCAGGATGTGCTTTCAAGATCTTACTGACTTAATATCCAAGCACAAATTCTCTAATCTCGAACTTGTCAATTATCTTCAGTCTGTACATTAGGTTCTTGACGTCTCCTGCAGATTTCAGATTTATTATCAGAGTACATTCACATACAACCCTGAGATTCCTTTTTCTTGCAGACATGACAGAATTACCACTAATTGATAGTGCAAAAATTAAACTCTACACAGCATGAACATGTAAACAATCAAAAGAATGGTAAAAAAAAATTGACTGTGAAATACAGGGAGAGAAAAGAAAATCAAAAAAGTGCACAAGTAAGAGGACTTAAATGAGTCCATGATTGAGTTTGTCGTTGAGGAGTCTGATGGTGGAGGGATAGCTGCTGTTCCTGAACCTGGTGGTGAGACTCTTGTGACACCTACACCTCTTTGCTGATGGCAGGAGCGAGAACAGAGCATGTGCTGGGTGGTGTGGATCTTTGATGATTTCTGCTGCCCTCAAACAGCAGCGTTCCCTGTAGATGTACTCAATAGTGGGGAGGGATTTGCCTGTGATGTCCTAGGTTGTGTCCACTACCTTCTGGAGGGCTTTGCACTCAAGGGTATTGGTGTTTCCATACCAGACCATGAATCAGCTGCTCAGCACACTTTCCACCACACCTCTGTAGAAATTTGCCAGGGTTTCTGGTGTCATACCAAACCTCTGCAAACTCCTGAGGAAGTAAGGAACTGACGTGCTTTCTTCACAATGCCATTGGTGTATTGGCTCCTGGAAAGATCCTCCTGCAGTAAACCCCTTTGTATTTTTAAACCCGTTTGGTCAAACCCATTGTGTTGACTGTACCTGTGGCCCCTCCCACAGACTCCTGAATAACGGTGACTGCTTCGCAGCCCCCTCCTCAGTTCAGAGCAGCCAACTAGTATGGACATGGCTCCAGTCTTTAGCGAATAAAAGCCTATCATTTTGTATAACTTCAGTCTTTTGGAGTTATTGATGATGCATCACCTCAGAGATGGTAACACCCAAGAACCTAAATGTGGTCACCCTCCCCACCTCTGATCCCCCAATGATCGCTGGATTGTATACCTCTGGCTGTCTTGAAGTCAACAATCAGCTCCTTAGTTTTGGTGATAGTGAGTGCAAGGTTGTTTGTACACCATTCGGCCAAGTTTTCAAATCTCCATTTTGTACACTGACTCACCCACTTCTTTTATACAACCCACTACCGTGGTATCGTCAGCAAATTTGTAGATGTGTTATTTTCGGACCGAGCTGCACAGTCATAGGTGTAAAGTGAGTAGAGCCAGGGAGCTAAAAACACAGAACTGTGGTGCTCCGGTACTGATGGAGATTGTGGAGGAGAATTTCTTACCAATGCGCACTGATTATGGTCTGCAGGTGAGGAAATCCATGGTCCAATTACACAGTGGGGTGTTAACTCCCAGGTCTTGGAGTTTGATCATCAGTTTTGCGGGGTTAATGGTGTTAAATGCAAAACTATAATCAATAAAGAGCATCCGACGGCAATGTCACACAAGGGCTCAGATAGTCTGTGAAGTCTGTCTTAAACTAATTCTCAACTTTTCAATTCTAGTTAATTTTTTTTGGGAAATATTAAATTTTAAGTAACATTTGTCAGGGCTCAGGTGCACAAGACTGAAAATTAACCATTTCCAAGACTTGGAAACCCGGTTAGTGTTATAATTAACTGGCTGGAATATGATTTTACAACATTTGCCTGCAAATTCTCGGGAAGGGGCTTACTGGTAATTTTTCTCTCCCACGTTAAGTCCTCCTCAAGAAAAGGAAACTATTCCCTTTAATTTTTCCCTTGAAGTTTCTGTTCTAAATGTATTTCTCCATTTTATTGCCAATATACATTATTTTTACTATTAAATAGCAATCACCAGATTGAAATACAAGCTCGTATGCTTGGAAAAGTAATTTATTCTCAATGTAAGACGTTAAATTCTTCCAGACAAAAAAAAACCCCTGAACTCCCCTGTGTATATACCCTGTACTACAAATAACCACTGGAAGGAGATTACCATGGAACTATTTTATCATTTTAATATTAAGAGAGCTGATCTCTTATACTATTTCTTCCTAATCAATCTGGACTGTATTTTGCATTGTGAGCACTGCTGTCTAACGATCAGGAAATAAAACCACCACAGGACTCGTGCACAAGGAGGCCCCTTCACCTCCTTATCCAATCAACGCTTTGTGTCACCTTTAATTCAGGATGATCATCAATGTACTTAAAAAATGCACTTTTCGACCTATTAAATCAGTGATGAACTGCTTTTTGTTGTCACTACATTGCTTCCAATTACAGAGGTGAGAAGTGTCATTGATACAATAAACAAAAATGATTATACTGTAACATGAAACCAGCAAGAACAATTCACATCATGTTCCATAACCTCACTGCACACAAATTCATGAAATGTACCCGATAGTAAAAAAAAATGCTGATTCCAATCTGATTGTTAACGATGCAAAGAACAACATAACCAATTCAACAACAAATCAGTGTGCAATATAATTAAATTAAGAAGGACCAAGTTCTTGCTTAGGTTTTGTAAAACTGTCAGAGCAGTGGTTCTCAACCTTTTTCTTTCCACTCACATACCACCTTAAGTATTCTCTGTGCCAGAGGTGCTCTGTGGTTAGTAAGGGATTGCATAAGGTGGTATGTGAATGGAAAGAAAAGGTTTGAAAACCATTGTTTTAATCGTACCTAACTGACTTGTTATGTGCATGGTTTCATAACTCCAAAGGAAATGGGCCAATGACAATTTTTCTCAAGCAAAATGTTTCAGTAACAATTCGGGCTAGAGCAGTGGTTCTGAACCATTTTTCCCCCACTCACATACCACCTTCAGTAATCCCTTACTAATCACGGAGCACCTACAGCATAAAAGGATTACTGAAGGTGGAATGTGAGTGGAAAGAAGTTTGAAAACCACCACTGTCAGAGGGAGGGGCAAGACTCCCTTCAGTTAAACTGTTCAATATTATTGTCAACTGGTTCAGTTCTTCACAGGTCAAAAACTCAATGAACCACTTCAACAAATCTTTTTAACTGCTAGATTTACTGTAAGATATTCTTTTTGGGGCACGAGCTTTTAACCTCTCATTCTCACTGCAGCATTCCTTAACACTCCCCAAATCCACTCAAAGTCAGGGATCCTGACAATGCAAAACACATTAGTTTGCCTCCATGTCACCCTTCAAGTTTAGCATCACCAGTCACTCTCAAAAGCAGAACCATGACCTCTACAAATCGGCAACTTACTTTAACTCAGCTCTATCAAGTCAAACATTAATGTAGTATTTACCTCCAAGGTCCTCACCCAAGTTAGGGGCGATCCTGATTTAAACAGGAGTCTGTTCACATTGGCCTCAAACACTCGATCTACAATACGGTGAACACCCTTTTACAAGCACAAGTGAAGACCATCACATTCTTCTCAAGGCAATGAGAAATGGAGATAAATCGAGCTCTGCTAGTGTTTCTTATATCCCAAGATGGGATTGAAAAGTAATAGTCTGATCCTAGGATGAGAACAAGACCTTTTGTAGAATATATTGGATTCAGTAATCTTATATATGTTGATTGATGTGCCCTCTAGTAAGCCAAGTTCAACCTAAAATTACTTAATTTACATTCAGTACAAGAAAGAGTACAATTTCAAGTGAAATTCGGTCTATTTTGTTATTCCTCACATCAAAATTAATAACAATGAAACTTAATATCCCCCTAAAGTCTTCTTAGAGATTAACTCATGCTGCAACAGCTTGGCGCTAACTTTAGGAGAAAAGTATTTTCTACTTGATGTTCACTTAAGCTGCTGCTTTCTTCATTTTTTTGGCACCTGGATAGCAAAGATGATGCAACCAGTGTAGCCAGATAGCCACAGGTAAACGGCTTTTCTTGGCCTTACTTGTCTCAGTTTCCACTCGGCCTACCTAATAGGGGATAATCTTGCTCACCTCCTTCCCCACCCACTGTTAAAAAAATTGGCGACCCTGCCAATCTATCCACCGTCATGTCCTCTCTTCATTCCATATAAGCCTGGCCCTTGCCCTTGACAGGTCGAATGTGGAGAATGTCAACGACATACGAGCCTCAATCAGGCTGCCCAAACTATAGCCACACCAACCCTTCGTGTGAACACATGAAGAACTCCAAGCTTGAGTACATTAATGTACATGAGCCCAGAGCAGAAAGCTGAGAGCTACTCATCTAATCCCTCGTTATTTCCTTATGTGATGCAGTAAACCACTGTTATGCTGCAATTGGCTGCTACCAGTGGACACACCTCCCAAGACAGATCCAACCCATAGCCCCTTGCATGCTCCTCATTGTACTCGGCCTTGATCAGTCAATAAAGTTGATGATTGTTCCAGTCCATAGTTAATAAAATTAGTCGCTTTCACGTGGCCAGAATATCCCAATGTAAAGCCGCCTAAAATACCCAAATGCAGCTGTTGGGAGACCACCTGAAAGCGAAGAACCCTGACCCAAGGACTACTTATCCAACCCTCCTAGGGTAGGTGAATTCTCTGCTTCCTAGCGCTCCCCCTAGGCACCTGAAAGTGGACGGGACTACGGCCACATTCGACATGAGCCGGCATTTGCTCCACAGCATCCCTCCCCGCTGCAGACCTTTCAGGTGCTAGAACAGTGCCTTCAGTGCTGCCACCTGAATGTCATTTCGCACACACCTGCAGCCGGCTCTGGAGCCACATTCTCCCAGCTATTCCACCTGAAAGCATTAATAATCACAAAAGACTGGAGTTGTGAAACTGATTTATTAACTATAGACTGGAACAGCTATCAACCTTGTGACAGAGTATATAGAAAAGTTTTTGGGAGATAAATTGGGAGGTCTGTTAGAGTTGGTTACATAAAAAGGCTTTAAAACAGATCTTATTCGAACAACTGGAGCTCTGCCCCATGCTGGGGGAGGGGGGGGGAAGAGAGTGAGAGAGAGAGAGAGAGAGTCTGAGAGGGAGAGACCAAGAGAGCGAGAGAGCAAGAGAGAGAGAGCAAGCACAAGAGAGAGAGCGAGCACAAGAGAGAAAGCGAGCACAAGAGAGAGAGCACGAGAGAGAGAGAGAGAGAGCACGAGAGAGAGAGTGAGAAAGAGACCAAGAGAGAGTGAGAGAGCAAGAGAGAGAGAGCAAGAGAGAGAGAGAGCGAGAGAGAGAGAGAGCAAGAGAGAGAGAGCACAAGAGAGAGAGCACAAGAGAGAGAGCGCACTTCTACAGTGTTACAGTCAGCAGAAGCAACTGGGACTGGAACAGGAAAACCCCATTTGGAAGATGGGTTGTGAGTGCTTAGTTCAGCCTGGTCAAAACCCTTGTGGTTTATGCAAGATGAGAGGACTGGCTGCCTAATGTTTGACTTGGAATAAGGGAAACAAAAAGGAACTCTATGGTGACCTGAGAGAAAAAAATTATCACCTGGAGAACCCTGAAGGGGCTCTCTCTCTCACTCTCGCTCTCTCAAAACCAACAACAACCTTCCTGAGCAGTAATCAAGCACCAAAGCCTGGTAGACTTTATAAATGTTAAATTCTGTGCACAGTATAAGAATTGACTGCAACCAGTGAACTTGGAGGAATGAGAAGTGAGATTGGACTGTGAACAAAAGAACTTATCTGAACTTACACACACATTACACACACGTGCGCTTAAAATTAGAAGGGAATTAAGTTAGGTTAGTTAAGTTAAAGTGTGATTTTGTTTTCATGTTTAAAGAGAATTAAAAGCAACTTTAATTTAAGTAACTATTTGTCTTGATGAATATCTATTGTTGCTGGGTTTTGGGGTCCTCTGGACTCATAACAACCTCATTGACTGATCTAGGCAGAGTGGAATGAGGAGCATGCAAGGGGTTATGGTTAGGATCGGTCTCAGGAAGAGTGTCCAGAGGCAGCAGCCAATCATAGTACAACAGTGGTTTACCACATTTGACTAACCTGTTTCTCGGATTCATCCTCTCATGAGGATATCAGCTGCTGGACTCCCAGTCTCTTAAGTGCATGAAGTTTGTGTTTTATGACTCACACTGGTTCCCATTTAAGTAATACCTGAACTGCAACAGCAATATCTTCCTTTTCAAATGCTTCCATGGGCTCTCCCCGCTTTATCTCAGAACCTTCTCCACAATATCTACATCCCCAACACCAGATTCCCAAATTTAAACACATCACATTCAGCACCTTTGATATCTGCAGTCGGGGCCCCACCTCAGGATTTCTTCTCCTGACCCCCCTTCATCTCTCCATTCTTTTTCCTCTTCACGGATAAACCTTAACACCTCCTACTTCCGTTTAAGGTTCTGATCAATGAACTCAATTTGTCATTTAGTGGCTCTGATAGACTCCTTTATCTCAGCACAACTGCTGAACAAGATACCATTAGGGAACTTTCCTCCATTTGTGAAGGTGGCATCAAACTCCTGCCAATTAAGAGGGGCTAGACCTTTTTGGAGCATTCATTGCATTAGTGACCCCTTTACAGTAACTGTTCCAGGATGAAAGTGCCTTGTGCAATGTTACTCTCTATTGCCCACTCCACTTATGCCACAGGCAGGATTAAGCCTCCCTCCTCTTTGAAATTCTTTTCTGGAAGAACTATATTGTGAAGTTATTGAAATGAAATGATACTTCGTTATGTACTTGGAAGAAGTTTATTGACATCCAATTGTACAACCCATATCTCCAGACCATTGTATAGACACAGTTTACCTTACACAAAATTGATGTATATACATAGCAATACAAATATATATAATTTTTAAAAATGAACATTAAAAAAATACAGAGGAGCTGTAGGCCAGTCTGCTGTAGGCCAGTCAGCCTCCCAAAATCTTATAATTCTGCTCTCTTGTTCAAGATTCTCAAACCAGTGAAAATAGCTCAACATCCATCTTTATTCAAAGAAGAAATTTTGAGAGTACAGAGTAGATATGTCCCAGTGAGGATCAAAGGAAAGGCTGGAAGTCACAGGGAGCCTTGATTTTCGAGGAATATTAGAAATTTGGTTAGGAGAAAGAGGGAGGTGTACAAGAGGTATAAACAGCAGGGTGATGAGAAATTGAAAGAGGACTACAAGGAGTGTAGAAAAAATCTTAAGAAAGAAATTAGAAAGGCCAAAAAGAGGCACGAAGAGGCTTTGGCAGGCAGAGTAAGAATAAATCCAAAGGGTTTCTATAGGTTCATTAAAAGTAAAAGATTAGTAAGGGATAGAATTGGACCCCTTGTAGATAGGGAGGGTGGGCTATGTGAAAAGTCAGAGGAGATGGAGGAAATTTTGAATGATTTATTTTCCTCGGTATTCACTAGGGAAAAAAATGTTGAACCAGTTGAAGTAAAGAAAAATAGTGGGGAGGTCATGAATCATATAAGGATAACCGAGGAGGTAGTGATGGCAGTGTTAAAAAAGGTAAAGGTGGACAAATCTTCAGGTCCGGGCAATGTATTCCCAAGGACACTCAGGGAGACTAGTGTACAGATAGTGGGGCCATTAACAGAGATATTTAGGATGTCACTGGTCACGGGGGTAGTGCCAGAGGATTGGAGGGTGGCTCATGTTGTTCCGCTGTTTAAGAAAGGGTCCAAATGTAAGCCTGGAAATTATAGACCTGTGAGTCTGACGTCTGTGGTGGGTAAGTTGATGGAAAGTGTTCTGAGGGATGGCATTTACAAATATTTGGAAGAACAGGGATTGATAGGTAGCAGTCAGCATGGTTTTGTCAGGGGTAGATCATGCTTAACAAACCTTATAGAGTTTTTCAAGGGGGTTACAAAAAAGATTGATGAAGGGAAGGCTGTGGATGTTGTCTATTTAGACTTTAGTAAAGCTTTTGACAAAGTTCCCCACAGGAGGTTAGGTAAAAAGGTGGAGGCATTAGGTATAAATAAGGAGGTAGTGAAATGGATTCAGCAATGGTTGGATGGAGGTGTCAGAGAATACTGCTAGAAAATTGTTTGTCAAATTGGAGGCCGGTGACTAGTGGAGTTCCTCAGGGATCGGTCCTGGGTCCACTATTGTTTGTTATATATATCTTAACGATCTGGAAGAAAGGGTGGTGAATTGGATAAGTAAGTTTGCAGATGATACAAAGACTGATGGTATTGTGGACAGTGAGGAAGATAACCGTAGCTCAAAAAGAGATATAGGAAAGCTAGAGGAGTGGGCTGAGAAATGGATGATGGAATTTAATACGGATAAGTGTGAAGTGTTGCATTTTGGAAAGGCAAATCTAAATAGGTCATATACATTGAATGGTAGGCAATTGAGGAGTGGAGAGCAACAACGGGATTTAGGAGTTATGGTAAATAGTACCCTCAAAGTTGATACTCAGGTAGATAGAGTGGTGAAGAAGGCATTTGGAATGTTGGCCTTCATAAATCGGAGTATTGAATTCAAGAGTTGGGATGTTATAATGAAATTGTACAAAGCATTGGTGAGGGCAAGTATGGAATACTGTGTGCAGTTTTGGTCACCAAATTATAGGAAGGATATAAACAAAATAGAGAGAGTGCAGAGAAGGTTCACAAGAATGTTGACAGGATGTCAGGGTTTGAGTTACAGAGAAAGGTTGAGCAGCCTGGGGCTTTTTTCTCTGGAGCGTAGAAGATTGAGGGGGGATTTGATGGAGGTGTTCAAGATTTTAAAAGGGACAGAGAGAGTCAACGTGGATAGGCTTTTTCAATTAAGAGTGGGGGATATTCAAACCAGAGGCCATGGTTTGAGATTGCAGGGGGAAAATTATAAGGGGAACATGAGAGGAAATTTCTTCACGCGAAGGGTGGTTGGGATGTGGAGTAAGCTTCCAGCAGAGGTGGCTGAAGCAAGGACGTTATTTACATTTAAGGAAAGACTGGATAATTACATGGAGGGGAGAGGATTGGAGGGGTATGGACCAGGTGCTGGTCAGTGGGACTAAGTGGGTGGGGATTTGTTCCGGCATGGACTAGTAGGGCCAAACTGGCCTATTCTGTGCTTTATATGGTTATATGGTTATATATCATGCCCTAAGAATCTGGTATGTTTCAGTAAGATCATTATTCCTTCTTCTGGACTTCAAAGAATATGGATCTAACAACTTTAGCCTTTCGTGGTTGGACAACCCTCTTATCCTAGTAATTAGCCTAGTGAATAATTTTCACCCTGTACCAATATATTTTGTCTAAAGAACGGAGCCGGAGGAGTCACGTGATGGAGTAGTGGCCGGACGGTGAACTCCAGCCCTCTCCAGAAAAGTCGGAAAAAACAAAGGAAAACACAAAGGCACAGAAATAAAAGTTAAAGAAAAGTGAGTATAAAGGTGGAAAGAAGATGGCGACAAAAAAAGAAAAATCAAAATCAACGGTAAGAAGAGAGGAAGAGAAGACAACGGAGGAAGAAGGAGAAGGCCTTTCCTGTTCGAAGAGGCCCGCTGTGGAGAGAGAAACCCGCTTCCTCAGGTCGGTAGAAATTGGACTACAAAAATGGCCCGCTGAGCCGAGTAAAAGTGCGCAACCGTGCATGCGCGACTCCTCGACTCCTCGAAAAAAAACACACCGACGGGAGGGGGGACTAGCTGGGGAGTCGATCTCCACAGCCGGCAACGACAGCTGCAGAACACCTGCAACAAGAAGAGAACACAGAAGACAATGGAAACAAGAAAGAAGAGAAGAAAAGGGCAACAAAGAAACAACAGATGGCCAACCCAGAGGAAGAAGAAGAGGAAGAGTACAGTGAAATAGAAGAAGGGAAAGGCAAGATAAAGGATATACTTTCTCTTGTTAAAGGATACATGGAGTCATTTAAAGAATGGCAGACACAGGAATTTAATGATTTAAGAAGAATAAACAACACAGAAGAGAAAATGAACAAAATAGATATGACCTTAACAGAAATGGGAAAGAAAATGGACAAGATGGAAGAGCGGCCAGTAGCAGCAGAAATGGAGGTAGAGGACTTAAAAAAGAAATTAGAGGAATCTAATAAAAAAGCGATAGAGACACAAGAACTGTTAGCTCAGAAAATAGATATAATGGAAAATTATAACAGAAGAAATAACATAAAGATAGTGGGTCTTAAGGAAGATGAAGAAGGCAAGAATATGAGGGAGTTTATAAAAGATTGGATCCCTAGGATCCTAGGATGTCCAGAACTACAGCAAGAAATGGAAATAGAAAGGGCACATAGAGCATTGGCCTTTAAACCACAACCACAACAAAAACCAAGATCTATTTTAGTAAAATTCCTAAGATATACTACAAGAGAAAAGATACTGGAGAAGACAATGGAAAAAGTAAGAGAGGGCAACAAGCCACTGGAGTATAAAGGGCAAAAAATCTTAATTTATCCAGATATAAGTTTTGAACTCCTAAAGAAGAGAAAGGAGTTCAATACAGCAAAGGCGATTTTATGGAAGAAAGGGTATAAATTTATACTAAAGCATCCAGCGGTATTGAAAATATTTATTCCAGGAAAACAAAACAGACTATTCTCGGATCCAGAAGAAGCACGAAAATTTGCAGAACAACTACAAAATAGACGGAGAGATGAAGACGTGTAATGAGAGTAAAAATGATCACAATTGATATGTATGTGGGTAAAGAGGTATAAGAGTGTATAGGTATAATATGCATACGTGAATGTATTGGTACTTAGAGGAAAATATAGATAGTATAGACAAGAATTAATAAGGGAATAGAGAGAATAAGGAGGGAATTAAAAGAGTGACCTTTGTTACATATGAAAAGTGAAATCTTTTCTGGGGGGGCTGGGTGGGGGGGAATAGCGGTCACTGCAAAATCAGTTGACGCTTGCGAGTGAATTCGCAAACCCAAATGGAGAGGGGAGATGTGGTTGTCCGACAAGGGATAAAGGACAACTCAGGAGGGGAAGGGGAGATTGGGGCTAAAGAAGTTATAAATAGGAGAATAAGGAAAATGTTTGATGTTTTAGAAATGTTGTCTTATAAAGGGTTTAAAATAAGAAAACAGAAATGGAAAAGGAGAAAAGGTAATGATGGAAAAACGGAAAGGGAAGATAAACAAAGTATAAAATGGCTACGTTGAACTATATGACTTTAAATATTAATGGAATACATAACCAAATTAAAAGGAAGAAACTGCTAAATTTACTGAAACAAGAAAAAATTGATATAGCATTTGTCCAAGAAACACACTTAACTGAATTGGAGCACAAGAAATTAAAGAGAGATTGGGTAGGACATGTAACAGCATAATCGTATAATTCAAAAGCAAGAGGAGTGGCTATATTAATTAGTAAAAATGTGCCATTTAAAATAGAAGAGGAAATAATAGATCCAGCAGGGAGATATGTAATGATAAAATGTCAGATATATTCGGAGTTTTGGAATCTACTTAATGTATATTCACCTAACGAAGAAGATCAAAAGTTTATGCAAGATATCTTTTTGAAGGTAGCTAATACGCAAGGGAACATACTAATAGGAGGGGATTTCAACCTGAATTTGGATTCAAATATGGATAAAACTGGAAAAAAAATTAACAGAAAGAACAAAGTAACCAAATTTATAATTAAATCAATGCAAGAAATGCAACTTTTGGATATATGGAGGAAACAAAACCCAAAAGAAAAGGAATATTCATATTACTCGGCTAGACATAAAACATACTCAAGAATAGACCTATTTTTGTTATCAGCTAGTATGCAAGATAGAGTAAGAAAAACAGAATATAAAGCTAGAATACTATCGGACCATTCACCCTTAATATTGACAGTAAAGCTAGAGGACATCCCTCCAAGAATGTATAGATGGAGATTAAACCCTATGCTACTTAAAAGACAGGATTTTAGAGAATTTATTGAAAAACAATTAAAAATGTATTTTGAAGTAAATACGGAATCAGTGGAAGATAAATTTATACTATGGGACGCAATGAAAGCATTCATTAGAGGGCAAATAATAAGTTATGTAACCAAGATGAAGAAGGACTATAATCAGGAAACAGAGCAGTTGGAAAGGGAAATAGTAAACATAGAAAAAAAATTAGCAATGAAGGAAGATACAACTAAAAGAAGAGAATTGGCGGATAAAAAAATAAAATATGAAACATTACAAACATATAAGGTAGAGAAGAATATAATGAAGACAAAACAGAAATATTATGAACTAGGGGAAAAAACGCACAAAATCCTAGCATGGCAGCTTAAGGTAGAACAAGCTAAGAAAATGGTATTGGCAACAAGGAAAAAAGACAAACAAATTACATATAATCCAAAAGAAATTAAGGAAAACTTTAGAGAATTCTATGAACAATTATACCGAACTGAAAACGAAGGGAAAGAAGGGAAAATAGAGGAATTTTTGACTAAAATTGAACTACCAAAACTACAAATAGAGGAACAAAATAAATTAACAGAACCATTTGGAACAGTAGAAATACAAGAGATAATAAAAAAATTACCAAATAATAAGACACCAGGAGAGGATGGATTTCCAATAGAATTCTACAAAACATTTAAAGACTTATTAATACCGCCCCTCCTGGATGTAATCAACCAGATTGATGAAACACAAAGCTTACCAGATTCATGTAAAACAGCAATAATTACAGTAATACTAAAACAAGGGAAAGATCCACTCTCACCAGCGTCATATAGACCAATATCTTTACTAAACACAGATTATAAGATAATAGCTAAACTATTACCAAACAGATTAGCAGAACAGGTACCGAAAATGGTAAATTTAGACCAAACTGGATTTATCAAAAAAAGACGCACAACAGACAATATTTGTAAATTTATTAACTTAATTCATGCAGTAGAAGGAAATAAAGCACCTGCAGTACAGTTGCTTTAGATGCAGAGAAGGCCTTCGACAGAGTAGAATGGAATTATTTGTTCAAAGTATTGCAAAAATTCAGTTTACCGGAGAAGTATATTAATTGGATTAAAGCATTATATAAGGGACCGTTAGCGAAAGTGACAGTAAATGGACATGTATCAAAACAATTTAACTTAAGCAGGTCAACGCGGCAGGGATGCTCACTATCACCTTTATTGTTTGCGTTAGCTATAGAACCACTAGCAGAATTGATAAGAATAGATAATAATATAAAAGGAATAAAAATAAAAGACAAGGAATATAAAATCAGTCTATTTGCGGATGATGTTATAGTGTACTTAACAGAACCAGAGCTATCAATAAAAGAATTATATAAGAAATTGAAGGAATATGGAGAAGTGTCGGGTTACAAGATAAACGTAAATAAAAGTGAATCAATGCCTATGAATAATGCGGACTTCTCAAAATTTAAGAAGGAATCTCCATTTAGATGGCAAATGCAGGCAATAAGATACCTAGGTATACAAATAAACAAAAATCTCGGCCAATTATACAAACTCAATTAGTATCCACTAATGAAAAAATTACAGGACGATTTAGAGCATTGGAAAGATCTACCATTAACACTAATAGGAAGGATAAACTGTATTAAAATGAACATTTTTCCAAGGATATTATACTTATTTCAGGCATTGCCAATACAACTGACAGAAAAATTCTTCAAAGAGTTAAAGAAAATAATAAGGAAATTTTTATGGAGAGGGGGGAAACCGAGGATAGCACTGAATAAATTAACAGAATGGTATAAACAAGGAGGCTTACAATTGCCAAACTTTAAAAATTATTATAGAGCCGCACAATTAAGATACCTATCAGATTTTTATCAAACAAGGGAAAAGTGGATGAGATTAGAATTAGATAAAATAGGGGAAAAGATACCTGAACACATATTATATAAATGGGATGAAAAATTGGTACAACATAGAACTTCTCCAGTATTACACCATCTCCTCAATATTTGGAAGAAGATTCATGTAGAAAGAAATAAAACAAACTATCAATTACCAAAACTAATATTGACGCAAAATAAGTTACTCCCTTTTACAATAGATAACCTTTCCTTTAGAGAATGGGGGAAAAAAAGGGATTAAAAGAATAGAGAATTGTTTTTCAGGAAGTAGATTCTTATCCTTTGAACAAATGAGAGATAAGTACAATATAACTGGAGATACAGCGCTGGCATATTACCAACTGAGATCCTACTTGAAAGATAAATTAGGAAGCAATTTGAGTTTGCCAGAGGGAAGTAACCTTGAATATGTGATTACAGATACAATGTTAATCAAAAGATTTATAACAAATATGTATATTAAACTGCAAGAAAAAGAGAATGAGGAAACAAATGGTAAAACTAAGCAAAAATGGGAACAAGATTTAAATATAAAGATAAAAAAGGAAACATGGGAGAAATTATGTTCTGGAACGATGAGAAATACAATAAATACGAGGTTACGTATGATACAATATAACTGGCTACACAGACTATACATTACACCTCAAAAGTTAAATAAATGGGACCCAACAGTATCTGATAGATGTTTTCGATGTAAAAAAGAAATGGGAACAACAATTCATGCAATCTGGACATGTGAGAAAGTAGAAAAATTTTGGGAAGATCTCAATCAGATATTAAATAAAATAACAGAAAACAATATACCAAAGAATCCAGAGATCTTTCTCCTAAGTAACATAAAAAACAAAGAATTTGGAATTGATTTGGAGGATGCACAAAAAAGATTTGTTAAGATAGCCCTAGCTGTAGCAAAAAAATGTATTATGTCAACCTGGAAATTGGAAGATAATCTGAAAATACAACAATGGTATATAGAAATGAATAAATGTATTCCATTAGAAAAAATTACATATAGTTTAAGAAATAATATTGAAATATTCGAACAAATATGGGAGCCTTACATTAAATACAATAGCGAAAACCTACCGGGGACAATCATTACCTAAGTTGATGGAAGGAGAAGGAAAGAAAAGAATGGACTCAGTAGAATTTCTGGTGTATTTTTGTTGAATGACAACATTATCTGACTGGTTTAATGTAACCTAGATTGTATACCTAAAATGGATGGGAGGGGGGGGTGGGGGGGTGGCTTGGGAGGAGGGAGTGGGGGGGGAGAAAAAGTCACTGTATAAGTGTGAAAAAGAAAAAGTGTGTAGCATGGCTAATGTGATTTATGGTGTGAAAAATAAAAAAAATTTTTAAAAAACGGAGCCCAAAATTGTACACAGTACTCCAGTCAGGCCTTGCCAATATTCCATACAACTATGACAATACTTTCACCTTCATATCCAGCTTTTATGTTTGCCAGCTAACTGTTTGCAATCCACAAACAAGAATGCCTAGAGTGTTCTGCACTTAGTTCACTTCCACTTAGATAACAATTTGTCTTTAGATTCCTCTCAATAAAGTATATAACCAAGTCAAAAGGGTAGCCATGGGTAACTGCGTGGGCCACAGCTATGCCTGCATTTCTGTTGGCTATGTGGAACAATCCATGCTACGAGCCTACACGGGCAAGGATCCTCAACCCTCCACTTTATTGATGACTACTTTGGTGCTGCCTCATGCACGCACGATGAGCTTATTGACTTCATGCGCTTTGAAGCTAGCTTCCACCTCGATCTCAAATTTGCTTGGTCCATCTCTGGCAATACTCTCCCCTTTCTCCATCTCTTTTCCTCCATCTCAGGAAACAAACTCTCGACAGACATTTTCTACAAATTACCACAGCTACCGCGACTACACCTCCTCACACCCTGTCCCCTGTAAGATTCCATTCCTTTCTCTCAATTCCTCCATCTCATTTGCTTCCAGGACGAGGTCTTCCATGTGAGATCATCCAAGATGTCTTCCTTCTTAAAAAAAGCCTTGCTCTCTACTACCATCAATTCGACCCCCACCCACATATCCTCCATTACCTGCACATCTGTCCCGATGCCTTCCATCCAGATGCGCAACAAGGACAGGATTCCCCTTGTTCTCATCTACCACCCCACTAGACTCCGTATCCAACACATCATCCTCCAGCATTTCCGCCACCTACTATGTGACCCACCACCAGAAACTCTTCCTCTCTCCTCCCTCTGCAGGGACTGCTCCCTCTGTGTCTTCCTTGTCCACTCCTCCCTTGGCACCCATCCATGTGACCACAGGAAGAGTTACACCTGTGCCTGCACCTCATTACCATTTGGGAGCTCAGTCCTTTCAAGTGAAGCAATACTTCACTGGTGAAACTACAGGAGTCATTACTGCATCTAGTGCTCCACCTGTGGTCTCCTCTACATCAGAGAGACTGGGATATCACTTTCTTCAGCAACATAGCCCTGACTGCTGCAAGAGTGGGGATCTCCCACCCATTTCAAATCTCTGCCCCATGCCCATGCTAACACATCTGGCCATGGTCTCATGCACTGTCAACCTGAGACGACCCACAAATTGGAGGAACAACACCTCATATTCCGTTTGGCCACCCTCCAACCAGATGGTTTCGATTAGCACCCCTTGCCTCATCTCTCCCATTCCCCTATTTCTAATTTCCTCAAGCTCTCTCTTGCCCTTCCCCTCCATCTCCTTTCCTCCAGCTCTGTATTCACAGAGCCACCCCACCCCCTGATCAATTCTCACCTTTCCCATCCATGACCAATTATAATTATGTATCACCTTTTGTCTGTTGGCCTGTGCTCCTCTCCCTGCCATTTCTGCACACCACCCACCACCCCCCCAGCCTTTTTTAATTCCAGCCTGCTTTTTGCTCATACATCGAAGAAGGGCTCAGTCCCTGAACATTGGTTAAATATCTTTACCTCCTATGGACACTGCGTGACCTGTTGAGTTCTTCCAGCATTTTTGTGTTTTTACTACCATCACCATGTCTGCAGACCTCCATGTTTCACCTCAAAGTACATAACCTCATCAGTTCCCCATATTACACTCTGTAGGCTGAGTTCTTTTGCCCTCGTCCTCAACTTGTCGATATCTAGCATCAAAGGGATAATATCTACCTGCCCCTATTTTCAGGCCATCAGGAAATTCGGATTTTGCCCCTTTCTTGGTTTTTAATATAAATAGTAAATAATTGAGGGCCAAGAACAGATTCTTGGTGCCCTCTACTAGTTACATCCTTATAGCCCGAGAAAGACAGGTTTATTACAACTCTGACCTCTCTGCAATCAGTATTCTTCAAAGCTTCACTCTTCTCTCATATCATGTCTTATTGTGCCTTTTATGTGACTCCATGTCAAATGTTTTCTGAAAAATCAATACACAACACTAGGTTCTCCTCTCTGCTTCTTATATAGTGCAGTATGTGGAATAAAATGACCAAATTCAGACGCTGCATTTCTGGACTTTGTTTCAGACTAACATAGAAAGAAGGCACATATTGACAATAGTTACATCTATGTTCTTTTTAGGTTGAAGCTCAAATTTTGAATAAAGGCCATTAAATCTCTCTTATCATCCAATTCTAAAGAGCTTTGTCCAATGTTCCCTAAACTAAACATACTGCTCACTACTCCTGCCTATTAACTGTGTTGTCTACTGCACATTCTTCCCAGATACTCGCTCACTGGAAAACACAGGGCCTCCATAATGTTTGGGACAAAGACGCTTTTTTTCCCCTTTACTTGACCGTGCTCCACAGTTTTAAATTTGTAATTAAACAATTAACATGTGATTAAAGTGCACATTCCAGATTTTATTCAAGGTTTTTTTGCAGACATTTTGGTTTGACCATGTAGAAATTACAGGACTTTTTATGGGACTTCCCCTCATTTCAGGGCACCATAATATTTGGGACATAGCAAAATTATATTAAAGACCAATGTTTGAAGATATTTGCTTAAACTTATAAGATGCATATAAGATGTTTCTATACATTTTGCTACAGCTCCATCATCAATGAAGATAAGTGTGCCAGTACCTGTGGCAGCCGCACAGGCCCATCCCATAAACACCTTCACCACCATGTTTCACAGATGAGGTGACATGCTTTGGATCTTTGGCGGTTCCTGTGATAGTACAGATTCTATCACCAATATGTATATGTACAGATGGTAGTGTCGGATGACTGTGATTGGCTGAGAGTGTAGCCACACCTACTGGCAAGTCTTAAAGAATTGCTCCTTCTGGACTGGTCGACCCACTTGTGATATGCTCCAGTCTTTTAGTTAATAAAAGCCTTGGTTTGGATCAACAAGTCTTTGGTTCTTTCGACATACTCTACAGTTCCTTTATGCCTCCACACTTTGCTCTTGCCATCACTCTGATACAGGTTAATCTTGGTCTTATCTGTCCCACAAGACCTTTTTCCAGAATTCTGCAGGCTCTTTTAAATTCTTCTTGGCAGACTGTAATCTGGCCATCCTGTTTCTGTGGCTAACTAGTGGTTTGCAACTTTCAGTGTAACCTCTGTACTTGTGTTCATGAAGTCTTCTGCAGACAGTAGCCATTGGCACATCCACATATGCCTCTTGAAGAGCATTTCTGATCTGTCAGACAAGCATTTGGGGATTTTTCTTTATTATGACAAGAATTTTTCTGTAATCAGCAATGGAGTCTTCCTTGGCCTACCAGTCCCTTCGTGATTACTGAGCTCACCATTACATTCTTTCTTCTTAATGATGTTCCAAGCAGTTGATTTTGGTAATCCTAAGGTTTGTGCAATGTCTCTTATTGCTTTATTCTTGTTTTTCAGCGTCATAATGGCTTCTTTGACTTTCATTGGCACAATCTGGTCCTCATGTTGAAAAATGGCAGACTCCAAAAGTGATTAAAAGCTTAGAAACAAGCCTAGCTCTCTTATACCTGCACCAATGAAGCAATTCTCATTTTTTAAAAAAAATCAAAAGAGATGGTTGTCAAATTCAACAGGGCCTGGGGGGACCATGCTCTGCTGACCATTGACGGCTCCACTGTTGAGGTCGTTAAGAGTATCAAGTTCCTTGGAGTGCAATTGGTGGAGAATCTCACATGGTCCCTTAACACAAGTTCCATATTCAAGAAAGCCCAGCAGTGCCTCTACTTCCTGCGAAGGCTGAAGAAAGTTCATTTCCCACCCTCCATCCTCACTACATTCTACAGAGGATGTGTTGAGAGCATCCTGTGCAACTGCATCACCGCCTGGTTCGGAAGCTGTACATCCTCAGACCGCAAGACACTGCTGAGGATAGTGAAGTCAGCAGAAAAGATCAGTGAGTGCTCCCCTCCAACCATGAAGGACATTTACAATGCTTATTGCAGGTGAAAGGCAATAAACATTGTGAAGCACTCCACACACCCCTCAAGTAAACTGTTGTCCCTTCTGGTAGGAGGTCCTGCAGCACTAAGGTTCATACATCCAGATTGGGCAAGAGAATTTCTCCCCCTGCCCCCCAAAGCTACATCAGACTCCTGAGCTCCCAGATTATTTGGGGATTGGGTACCATGGACTGCTAATATACAAGTCTTAATATTTTAAATGTGTTGAATTTCTATTCAAATTTATATTTATGTAAATATGCTCCGTGGTCCTGGAGAAACCCTATCTCTTCTTTACCATGCGAGCATGGTATGAACGATAAATAAAAGGTGACTTGACTCGAAATATACCCGAGTGATCACAAACACCTGTGAAGCCAAATGTCCCAAATATAATGGTACCCTGAAATGGGGGACTGTGTATAAAAAGTGCTGCAATTTCTACATGGTTAAACCAAAATATAGCCAAATAACCTTGAATAAAATCTGGATTGTGCACTTTAATCACATGTGAATTGTTTGATTAGAAATTTAAAACTGTGGAGCACAGGGGAAAATAAAGGAGAAAAACAAGTGTCTTTGCCCCGAACATTATGGAGGGCACTGTATGTTACTCCCAGTTGTTCACTATGCATAACTAATGCAATCTACTTCACAGTGCCTACTATCTGCTCCATGCTGCTTGCCTACTTTCTCTTGCCAAGGTCTTCTTAAGTCCTCATATGCCTTCATGAAGCATTGATGCTCCACCTTTAAATATGGTGCCTCAACAAGACTGCTACAGCCACCTCAAAATGTCATATTCAAAAGTTGCAGCTGCCAGCAACAAAGTTAAGCCGGTATGTTTCACAAGCCTCGTGTGGACCTCCTTTGACTTTGTTTACCTACATCTTTTAGCAACCTTACCTTGCACTTAATAATTCATTTGCACTTTCACTGAACACGCTCAAATTATTCATAAACTTTCATTCAGAAATATCAATGAAATAAAGTAGGCATTTAGGTTATGTCAATAAATATCCATTACACTTTAAGTGACTTTCTTTGGAGAGTATAAATGAAGATCGCTAAAGGTAGACAACTAGTTAAATGAGAAAAATTAGATCAAAGCATTGTTCAATTTCATTTCTTGCGGTGCTGGGCAAAATAATTTACATGCAAATGTTAAGCCAACTAAAAATACACGCGTCTTATCAAAGCTGTACTTTCCATTCACTCAATTCAAAAGAGGATGATCTTTTTTCAGCCTGATAATTGATGAGGCACATTACACAATGCAGATAAGCTTTATGAATGTATAATACATTATTTCTGAATTAGTCTAATAAAAGTATTTCAAATAGGAAGCAGATAATTAAATCACATCAAATGGATGGGCTTTTTTATGCACTACTGCATAAACATAAATTTAAAACACTTCCACTTATTTTCACCTGCAAGATTGTTTAAATCCACTTTCAACCACACCGAACAAACACAAAATAATTTGGCAATATAGATTCAGTTAACCCTAAAGTTATAACGGCAAGGAGACAACAATGAGGTGATTTGCTCTCCAGTATGTACTGGCCCACAATGGAAAGTGCATCCCCACAGGTGCAATTCCAATCCATCCCCGTTCATTCAGCAGGAAATGGATGGAAATCAAATCCTGGAGCTTGACATTCACTTTTCATCCAATATTGAAGACTATTGACTATGCTGTTTAATTAATAAACTGCTACCTTCTGTTTGATGTACATGGTGCATTTCAATGCAATCTTCAAGATTTTACTTGAACCTGTGCAATATGAATTACCAAACAGAAATAACCAGATTTATATTTTGCTCAAACAGATAACCAGGAGGAATCATCAAAGCATTATCACATATCATTTTGTAGCGGCGTCAGAGCACACATAAAAAGAGTAGAACAATAATACCCAGCCATTCATAAACAAAGTCACATTCTTCCCTGATCCCAAATCTCTTGATACCCATAGTGCCGGATATCCCTCATCTTCAAAAAATATTGTGATTGTGTCCTCAAAAATAAGCAAAGTATTGGTCTTCTTAACTCCATCAAGGCTTTCATTTTCAGCATTTCAGCTCCAAGCTCCTTATTGTGTGTTTTGGATTTGATTCAAGATTCATACCAGTCTTGAAATGTTCTTACGAAAGAAGAATTCAAAGCTCCTGCATATTATGCAAGGAACAGTCTCATTTAACAGGCATAAACTTTCAATGCAGTGCTAAATCAATGGTGACAATTTCTCTTTTTCAGCAATAGAACCTTAGAAAAACAAGCCATTCGGCCCTTCTAGTCTGTGCTGCGATTCCCACTGACCTTCTCCCATTCCATAACCCTCCAGACCTCTCCCATCCATGTAGCTATCCAAATTATTCTGAAAACACAAGATCCACCCCTGCATTCACCACATCAAATGACAGCTCATTCCATACTCCCACCACTCTCTGAGTGAATCACTTCCCCCTAATGTACCCCCAAACCTCTCCCCCTTCAGTTTAAAACTATGATCTCTCATATTTATCTCCCCCAATCTAAGTGGAAAAAGCCTACTCGCGTCCACTGTCTATACCTCTCATAATTTCTGCAGTCTTCTTGTTTACCCGGAGTACTTTTGCTTATTAGATATTCAGCCGTGTGCTAGCCCTCAAGGTTTACAAAGTTATAGTCATAAAGAGCAGAGCCTTTTTGGCACATCAAGACCATGACAATCATCAAGTGGCCCAACTGCACTAATTTTTATTTAATCCTTTTTTTAAAAAACCCACATTCCCATCAACTCTTTCCAAATTCTAACACTTGGCTACACACCAGGGGCAATTTACAGTGGTCAATTAACCTCCCATCCTGCAGATCTTTATAGCTCCTGAAAAAACCCACGTGAACACAGGGAGAACATGCATACTCCACACTGACAGCACCAGAATTCAGGATTAAACCTAGGTCACTGGAATCCTGGGGTAGCAGTTCTACAATGCCCTGCCACTGTACTGCCAGTGCTATGTATAACTCTAAGAAGTATTAGATCATTTGGTGCCAGCTGATCTTTGACATCACCAGCAACTTCTTACACAAACCATATATCCTTTGAATTCCCTTAGTATCTGCCTTAAATTTACTCAGTGAGTGAGTGCCCACAGAACCCTTGGATAGTGAATCCACCCAAGAGTCAAAACCCTGCAGATGAAGAACTTTCTTCTCCTGAATGGGGCAGCTCTTCACATTGAGACTATGTTTCCAGGTTTTATCACACCAGCCAGAAAAAAAAACAGCATCCCAGAGATACCCTGTCAAAGGGTGAGAAAAGTTTGAACATTTCAATGAGATCTACATTCTAGGCTTCAGTCGATATAATTTCTCCTCATTGGAGAGTCTCTGAGAGTGCCAGGAATCAATCTGGGCGGCACAGCTCATGCAACGCTGGTACAGCGTTTGCAACCAGGATTCAAATCCCGCGCTGTCTGTAAGAAGTTTGCACATTCTCCCTGTGTCTGCATGGGTTTTTCCCGGGGGCTCTGGTTTCCTTCCAACCTTAAAAACATATTGGGGGCTAGAGATCAACTGGGTGTAATTGGATAGCATGGGCTTGTGGGCTCGTTACTGTGTTAAACGTCTAAATTAATCTGGTGAGACACGATTGCACTCTCCTTATCCTGGTTATGTCCTTCATTAGGTAGCAATAACAGACCAGGCGACAATATTCCAGACACATCTGGGCCTGTACAAAACAAAATATTTTAAGCTATGAAGTACTGAAGGATGTTCTGAACTATAAATAAGATTTATGTGGGTAATCCAAGAATAGAAAGGGTGATATATAATTGAGCTGCTCATTTCCAATAAGATTTTATAGTACAGTAAAACAAGGCAATGGCCATATGCCAGCATCTAAAGCAATTTTAAAACAAATGAATTTGAACAACTGATATACAAGCTATAACCACGTTATAATACAACAAAACCACCAGGTTAAGATAAGCTAAACCAGGAAATACAAAGAAACTGTAGGTCAGTATTAAATAGTGAAATTTTACCTTTGATGTCGTTAATGATGAGTTTATTGTTACACACATTGTTTAAGGTACATGGGCACTGAAATTCTTATTTGCTGCAGCCAAAAAGGTATTTGTAAAGAAAAACTATACTAGTCAACTAATTGGATTAAAGGAGACAATAAGTATAGAATCAGAATCTATCGTCATGAAATATGTTGTTTTGCGGTAGCATCACGGTGCAGATGTTGCTATAAAATTACATTTAAAAATAAATAAATGAGTGCAAAAATAACAGAAAGTGAGGTAACTTCTGTGGTTCATTGTCCATTCAAAAATCTGATGGCAGAGGAGAAGAAGCTGTTTTTGCGCCAATGGATGTTCATTCTCAGGCTCTGTTGCTCCTTCCCTATGGTAGCAGTGTGAAGAGGGCATGGCCTGGGTGATGATAGTAGAGGCTGCTTTCTTCAGACACTGCCTCTTGAGATGTCCTCTATGGAGTGGAGACTAATGCCTCTGATGGCGCTGGCCTTGTTCACAACACCCTGGAGTATTTTCTTGTCCTATGCATTAGCACCTCCATGCCAGACAGTGATGCAACCAGTCAGAATGCTCTCCATAGTACAGCTGTAAACATTTGCAAGAGTCTTTCATCACATACCAAATCCACTCTTTGCGGAGGCTCCAGGACTTCTCCTCAGAGATGTTGACACCCAGGTACTTGAAACATTTAACCCTTTCAACTGCTTGATGAGAACTGGTTTGTGATCCCCTGATTTCCCCTTCCTGAATCTTTGATTCTGCTAACGTTGAGTGCAGGTTGTTCTTGTGGCACTACTCAGCCAGCTGATCTATCTCACTGCTGTACGCTTCCTCGTTGCCGTCTGTAATCTTGCTGACAACCACGGTGTCATCGGCAGATTTGTTGACAGCATTTGAATTGTGCCTGGCCACACGGTCATGGTTGTATAAAGAGTAAAGCAGTGGGCCAAGTACGTAACCTTCAGGTGCGCCTGTGTTGATCATCAGTGAGGAGGAGACATTCTTTCCGATTCATAACGACTGAGATCTTTTGATGAGTGGGTGGGGGATGCAGAGGCCAAGGATTATTGACCAGCACGAAGGGTCTGATGGTGTTGAAACCTGAGCTGTAGATGATGAAGAGTAGCCTGATCTACAGGTTTCTGAATTCTTGGTGATCTAGATCTGAATGGAGAGCCAGTGATATCACATTTGCTGTGGAGCCATTGTGACAGTAGGTGGATTGCAGTGGGTCCAGACCTTTACTTGGGTGTGATTTAATTCTGATCATGACTAATTTCACAAAGCATTGCATGATAGTAGATGTGAGTGCTATTGGACAAAAGTCACCCTGCTCTTCTCGGGCACCAGATAAATGTAAATACCCTGTATTCACCGTAATCCTCACGTGAAAAAAAATGTAATGGTGCAGACAATCCATGATTTGTGTACCAAGGGGAGGTTCAAAAGTTTGAAAGAACCTGTCCTTGAACGTAGAGATGCTGGTTTTCAGGCTTCTGGACCTTCTGCCTGAAGGTGGTGTGAGAGGAAGTTGTGACCAGGATGCTGGGGTCCTTAATAACTTTGGCTGCTTTCTTGAGGCATGGGAGGTCAAAGCCTATGATGGAGTTGGCTGCAATCCGAGGCAGTCAAATTCCCAAACCAGACTGTGATGCAACCAGCCAGTATACCTTTCTCTGTTGGGTAGTGAGATGATACTGAACCAATAACCCAAGTGTGATGTTCATGACCTTGCCAAGTTGTGAAATGAAATCCAAAACAAAAAACCAGGCTGGGACTGAATTGAGCAAAAATAACTTCTGTCTGCTAATCCTGGTCCTCTGTCCGATTGAGAAGATCATGAATAGACAATGTTCAGGCATGGAGTTGACATTGCAAGCCTTTAGAAATTGTATGCAAACTTAATGGGTCAGTCAGCAATGGCTATTTTCAGAACAATTCCTAATAATATTGGGAAGAATGCACCTATTACATTCCTTAAACATGTCACAGCACAAGTCAGATCTTGGCAAGCAATGATCTCTCCCAAAAGGTGATTCTCTAACTCACCAATCTGTATCCCTGGACCCATATTCCAACCATTCTCATTTGTGTGCATACTTTGACTGCTACACCATCCACTCACTATCTGATACACATTAACACCCTTCTCAATGATCACCTGTGGTTTCATCTTGATCTGCTTCACTCATCTGTCAAAACTTTTCTGTTACCCTCCAGTGGATAAGATTGACCCAGACCTTACCGCTCTGCTTTCAGTCCCAGTGCTGTTGACTTTCAGCAGTCCTTTTCTCTTATCTTCAAGATTTATCCTTTCACCCTCTCTTGAAATTTGTTTACTCTCAATCCCTCAGTCCTCCAGATCCACTCCCATTTGACCTATTGTGGACATCAGATCATTAGGAATCTCTGCTGCTGCGGCCCGGCATGATGTTATGCTAACAGCTGACTCTCTGCTCCATCTGTGCAGCAGCGTCTCAAAACCTGGATGCTCATTACCCCAAGCAGATCCCTATAATGCATCGCAGGCACTTTATCAGTTCAACCCACCACTTACATCAAGGGTATGTCTCTCCTAATCTAGCCAGTGCGATCCATATTCCAGCCAAAACTTTTTGTACATTTTGATTGCTGCACAATCCACTCTGATATCATCCTTTCTTCTCCTCTCCACCTCCTGTTGCTCATTTCTTTATTCTTGGATACATCTTCTCCCTTGCAGTCTCACACCCAAACCATCATGACTCCAGTGTCTTCCCACTCTCCATCTACAGTGCTGTCATTACCTTAACTGCACCCGCGGATGATGACTTTCCCTGAGAAGGTTCATTGAGCTTCTCCACTGTTTTCTTATGAATAAGAATTATGGCTTTTAGACTGCAGGCATGTAACAGCACAATCAAGGAATTCTCCCACTACACAGGAGTCGGAAAAAGAATGGGCAGGAATTTTGAGTGAATTCCTACACTGCCATATATCCTACAGGACCCCTACAACTTTTTGGAGGAAGCCTGCAGTGTAAATCTCACTGGGAAAATTCATTGACGGTCATCCACTCGACTGCACATCTAACCCCCGGGACTGTTGCACTCAGGTACTTGCAGTCTAATGGGCAATAATTGTTATTTATTTCCCCCCGTGATTTTCCAGACATTGACGTCCAAATTGATAATGATCCAATCTCCTGCTCTCTAATCTCTTGACAATTAACCTAGTCATCCAACTGCTCAGCCAAGCTATCTGTTCCTAACGTCTTCATGCCTTCAGTGGATCAAAAATCGACAACCTTTCCTGCACTTCTTGACTGAATTTGATTCCTATCCCAGAGAGCCCTTTGCTCTCTAGATTGTTATTGTGTGGATGCTTCAGCTGTGGCTGAAACATTCAACATCAATTCCCCCATCATCTCTGCTCCCTTCTACACAACCCATCACCATCAAAAAATATCATGGAGAAAATGTGCCAATGTCTTACCCCCTGCTCCCCTGGCCACTTCTCCTCATCCAACCTTGTTCATCTAATCCTCCCAAGTTTTCTTCTCCCATTTTCCTCTGGTCTCTGCTTCTCTGGGGTAATCAGATTCCAGCTCAGCTCCCCACATTTTCAATCCTCTGCCCCTCCTGAGATGCAAATCAAAGTAAAAATGGAAGATGCCAGATATTCAGCAGGGCATGGAGAGGAAAACAAACTAACATTTCAGATTGATAATCTTTCATCAAAACTGGGAAAGAGGGGGTTAAAAAAATTCGTCTTAACCTGCCAGGCAGTTATGATAGAGTAGTCTTGTATGGAATTCACAATAAGAAGCCAGTCAAATATATTATATATTGATTTTTTTTTTTTTAAAAACCAGGTCTAGGATTTTAATCTTCTGGTGCTGTCATTGTCAAACTAGTAGGATGTCTCATGAATAGATGTTAAGAACCAGGGCTACCTTATAGAAGAATGAACTGTATTTACTGGTGCCACACGGGAGATGACAGATGCTGGAATCAAGGGTAACAAACAATCTGCTGCAGGAACTCAGTGGGAGAAAGAACGGTCAAGGCTTCAGGCAGGACAAAGGGCTCTGACACAAAAAGCTGACCATTCTTTTTCTCTCACTCATGTTGCTTGGCCCACCAAGTTCCTCCAGCAGATTTCTTGCATCTATATCAAAGTTCAAAATTTTTGTCAGAGCATCACATACAACCCTACGATTCTTTTTTTCCTGCAGACCAGGTAGAATCTCTACTTATTAGTAACCGTCATCTGCACACAAGAATTTTTAAAAAAAGATATCTGTACAAAAGAGAGAAAAAAAAGAAAAATGTAAACATACTGATGGTGCTTGCGGTGTTACACCACTAGTCTACTGCAGGGGGCGATCTCTGTACCTGCAGGAAGCCCACTGGAGGACAGACTACACCTGGTTGGCTGTCAATCAGCTGACCTGAATAGACCCCTAGGGGACTAACTCCACCCGGCCGACTGTCAATCACCCGACCGGAATATAGTCCTGAGCCAATCACTCGGGAGCTACTATCACAGCCACTACTGTCGCAGAGAATTTTAGCCAAATAAAGCCTGTTGTACAGTCTTCAAGTCTGTGCCTGCTCATTGCTGCTGCGCATTACAGTGCTGTACTGAAAAAAAAATCAAGTTCAGTAATAAATAATGTGCAAATTAAGAGTTTTTAAAACAATTGAGTCTATTGTTTAGAAGTCTGATGATGGAAGGGTAGCAACTGTTCCTAAACCTAGTGGTACAAGTCTTGTGGCAGCCATACCTCTTTCCAGATGGCAGCAGTGAGAACAGGGAATGTCCAGGGTGGTGCAGATCCCTGATAATTGCTGCTGCTCTCTGAAAGCAGCATTCCATGTAGATATTCTCGATGGTGGGAAGAGTTTAGCCTGTTCTATACCTTTTGCAGGATATTCCACTCAGAGGTATTGGTGCCCCATATCAGGCCATGATGCAGCCAACAGCACACTTTCCATGACATACTGGTCAAAGTTTGCCAAGGTTTCCCAATCTCTGCAAAACTCCTCAAGATATGAGCAGAAGTAGGCCAATCAGCCCATCGGGTCTGCTCTGCCACTCACTCAGCTCCACTTCCTGACCTTCTCCCCTTAACCCTGGATGCCCTGACTAATCAAATATCTGTCAATTTCTGCCTTCAATTCACCCAATGACTTCACTTCCACTGTTGCCTGCAGCTACAAGTTCCATAGACTCACGACCCTCTGGCTAAAGAAATTTCTCCGCATTAATTATCCTGCGGGAGTAGAGTCACTGATGTGCTTTCTTCATGATGACATTAGTATGTTGGATCCAGGAAAAGTCCCCCAAGATAGTGAATCCCAGGAGTTTATATTTGCTCACCCTCTCCACCTCTGATTCTCCTCAGTGATCACTGGATCACACACCTTCCTAAAGGGCACAATCAATTGCTTGGTTTTGGTGACATTGAGTGAGAGGAGGTTATTAGTACACCATTCAGCCAAGTTTTCAGTCTCCCTCCTGTGTGTCGACTCCTCACCCCTTTTTAGATGGCCCACTATTGTGGTCGCATCAGCAAATTTGTAAATGGTTTTGATGATGTATTGAGCCACACACTCATAGGTGTAAAGTGAGTAGAGTAGGGGGCTAAGTACTCAGCCTTGTGGTACTCCAGTAGTGATGGAGATTGTGGGAGAGGTGTTTTTCCAAATCTGCACTAATTGGGTTCTGGAGGCAAGAAAATCCAGGATCTTGAGTTCCAGGTCTTGGAGTTTGCTATTTTGAGGAGCTGATGATGATAAATGCTGGACTGCAGCCAATAAAGAGCATTCTGATGTATGCATCTTTGCTGTGCAGGTGTTTCAGGGTTTTGTGTGGAGCCAGCGAGATGGCGCCTGCCATAGACCTGTAGCAGCAGTAGGCAAATTAAGACAGATCCATTATCACCGCTCAGATAGGAGCTGATAGGCTTCAACACCAAATTCTCAAAACACTCAATCACAGTGGAGTGAGTGCCGCTGGTCGGTCAGCACTTAGGCAGGTTACTACACTATTCTTCAACACCGGAACAATTATTTGAAACAGGTGGGTATGATACTTTGCTGGAGTGAGATGTTGTAGAAATCGTTTAATACATTGGCTGGGTACTCCATACGGATTAGATATTTTCCTTGGATTTACTCCTCTGAAAGCAGCCCCCACGTCATCCTCAGATACTGAGAGTAGAGGATCACCAGGCAACGTAATGGCTCTTCCTTGTTCTGATGGCTAAGTCGGCCATAGAAGGCATTGAGCTCATCTGGGAGTGAAGCTTTGTATCTCATATTGCACTGAATTTGGTTTTGTAGCAGGTTACGTCATTTAGGCCCTGCCTCAGCTGTCGGGTATCCTTCGATGTACTCCCTCAATTATACACTTAAGTGGCTGCCAGGTATCACTATATCCAGACCCTGATGTTACATATGAAATATTCTCTCAAGATGTATCAGTATGGGAACTGCAGTCATTTTAATCATAGGACAGGTATATAGGTGACTCATCCAGTTTGTAAACGCAACCAATTTTGATTGTAATCCATGCTTTAATCACACCTCATAACCAGTTTACAGGTATAAAAGTACATGGAAGAGATGTGGGGAATGTCTGTTTTTAGCAAACAATGAGAAGCTAGAAGAACTCAATGGGTTAGGCAGGTAGAAATGGCCAGTCAACATTTCCAATTGGGTCCCATTATAGAGGCAGAACATTTGTTTTGTTTACGTTCAACCAACAGAACAGGAAGAATGGCCCTGCTCTTCAAAAATCGGGCAGCAAGTTCTTTAACATTAATCCAGTGAGGCGTTGGTTCACCCTTTATACCACTTTTCCAATGCCTTATAAATTTTATCAGTGTAGACTTCATGCCTAAGCTCTTACAGAGGGACTTGACACAGCTTCTGACACAGAAACAAAGGTGATACACCAACTACACTAAGCATTTTTAATATAATTTTCTCCTCACTGTCCCACACCCTTCAAAGATTTGAGGAAGCAGGGTTCACTAAAAGACAGTCTTATTCCCGTGAACTCCAAGATCATAAAATGCAACTTTCAGAATCTTTTGTACTCCATCATCTAAAAAAGTTAAAGTTGCTATCCTTAATTTTTTTTTAAAAAGAAAAGTATGTCTAATGAAAGACAGCATTTACACTACCTGCATGTCCCTCTTGGTGATGAAGCCCTTCTCCTCTTTGTCACAAAGCTGGAAGAGTTCGCGAGCCTTTTCCAGGGTTTCATGTGGACTGCTGTGTTCTTTGGGATTCACGCTGATATCCGGGTTATCCCCTCGGGCATTGGGACCCACTTCTCCTTCGAGCCACAAATCACCTGCCGTTCCTCTGTTTCTGGACATCGTCTACCTGCGGCTCCAGCCCAGCGCCCAGTGAGTTTGCACTATGAGGTACAACAGAAAAAGATGCTCGTGTTTACATAATTCAATGAGGCTTCTAATGTTCTGCAACATCTCTTAGCAACAGCCCACTTGGTAGTGGTCTGAAGGTTCTATGAATACTACAATTAATTATGTTCCTTTTGTGCCCAGCACCACAGTAAAAAAGATGTTGAAAAGGAGAACACTCAATTGTTTCTTTCTCCTCAAAACCCATGGAGTAGGTGAGTTAATAAACTACATTCTACACTATGATGCCAGGGCAAGCTCCTCATTGTAAGGTGCCGTCAATGAAGACCAGGGGTAAACCTTAACCAGTTCCACTTCAACCTTAACTAATTCTGACACTACTTTTATTCCACAAACCAACACTGGGTCCATCATTCCTCTTCTCCTTGCCTAACAAAAAGAAACTACCTGTCTCAATTTTCAAATTTCCAAATTGCCAAGCATTTACTAGCATTATGGAACTTCAGATTCCTCCTGTTACATGTTGTATGAACAATTATTTCTATAATTCACCTTTGAATAACAAAGCCTTAAACTTTTGGTGCCTCAAAGAAAATACACAGTACATTTCTCTAAAACATAAATGTGAGATTAGGAAGCTAGAAATTGAATGTTTAGCCTAAAAATTGAAACAAAACTATATTTTAAACTCACGAGAAGGCATTTTTATAAGCGTGATGAATGCATGTGATGTCCACCGCTGGTATTGACAAGCGGGTTAGTTGCTCAGCCAACATCATAGCTATTTCCATTCACCAAGAAACTATATTTTGATGATGTTTTAAAATAGGGAGGTAGGGCTCTCATTTTAATAAGGAGTGGTAAGGTATGGTTTGTTCAGTCACGACTGGGCCAGACTGACATCGGCTTTGTTCACGTTACGACTCCTACCCTTCACCTCATACATTTCACCCATATACAAATCTGAACAGGATATATCAAAAGGTTTAAAAATTTACAACAAAATGAGGAAAGATCACGGGCTAAGACATGAATTTTTTGAACAATACAACATTTAAAAGATAGAGCAATAACAAGTCGCTGAAGTGAATTAATCCATATTAAAATTTATAAAGTGGCCCAAACAATGCCTATTATTCAGCTGGGCACATGGGGGAAAGAAGTGGTCTAGAGGCCTTGCAGAGCAAATTCAGTCTGTTCTAGAAGTACGCATCTTCTATAACAAGATGGTGTGACTTCAAGTATAATTCCACACAACCTCCATAAGAAACGTTTCAACTTTGGCGAAAAGTCATCCTCGCTGCTCCTGTCTTGGTAGGTTCACCATCATGCATCACCCTCCAGTCTTGGAACACATACTTCAGCAAATGCAATTCAACTGCATTAGCCAGCACATGGTTGCTACTCTGAGTGAAAGTTCACCTAATGTGGTGAGAGAAGTCATCGCAATGGTTTGGAAACAGTGGCACCACTGGATTCCATCCCCCACAGTTCCATGAATTCTCAAATAGGTCCTACAGACATTAAGGAACCATTAGCAGGATTCTTAGAAAACAGTACAACTAGACAAAGTCAACATGGTTTTAAGAAAGGGAAATAGGCTTTATTAAATCAGTTGGATGCTTTTTGAGATTGTAACTAACAGTAAAGGTAAGCAGAGACCAGTTGATGGGCTTCAAGTAGATTATCAGAAGACAGTCAATGAAATCCATACATGAGGTTATTAAACAACATTAGGGCCATGGGATTGAAATGGAATATAACTGAGAGTAGGAATCAATGAGGCTGAGTGGTCATTATGCTTGTAAATAAGAACTACATTTCCCAGCATGCAATGCACATGGTTGGCCAGAAACCGGACCTGACATATGACAGGTTATCGGTTAGAAGTTGGTTAAGGTCAGTTGAAGCAGTTAAGTGTTAAACCCACAAAGTCGTTCTTCTTGAAAGAACGAGCAAAGCAATGTACAATGGAGTGCTGTAGTGATTAGTGCTGGGACGCAGCTGTTCACAATCTATATCCATGATTTTGATGCAAGGATAAAGTGTAATATGTTAGAAGAAACATGAAAGTCTGCAGACACTTTTTTGTTTTATTTAACCTGTGCTCCACAGTTTTAAATTTGTAATCAAACAATTTACATTGTAATTAAAGTGCACATTTCAGATTTTATTCAAGGTTATTTGGTTACATTTTTGTTGGACCATGTAGAAATTACAGCACTTTTTGTACAAGGTCCCCCTCATTTCAGGGCACCATAATGTTCGGGACATTTGAGGCCCTTTCACACGACCAACCCTCCTTGGAAGCGGGTAAACTTACCGGGCATGCTGCACCCAGGAAGCCTTTCCCACTGCTACATGAATTACCTGGTTCGTCGGGAACCGACATTTTAAGGGGGGGGGGTTTGTCCCTGCCTCCGGCAGTGACATCACGAATGACGCATTACGTACTTGCAGGGCAGTGAAATCATAGTGGGAATAAAGCACATATGCGTGCATGTTTAAAAGACTGGGAAAATCTACTGCAGTGGGCTTCAGACTCTTCAAACTTCGGACAAACCCACAGATCAGCTTGTCATTATTCCCTAATCAATACGAGCAAAGCAATGTACAAGTTACATAGCATTACATTGTATTAGATATTAAAAGTAGGCTTGTAATGATTTAAAGCACAGGTATTGCGCTACCGGCCCCAACGACTTGAGCGTGGCCAGCCATGCTCTGACAGAAGCACGCAGGGACTAACAGCACCCGGTAATACAAGTAGACCATTCACACCACCACAGAGTGATTAACGAGTTAACCCGGCCGGGCTCTGACACTTGCCCCAACCATGAGTCAGAGACTGGTTGATTTTTACTCACCCTGCCCAGTTGGAACCTTTCACACTGCCAGATTACCCTCTCTGGAACCACTAAATTGGTTGTTTCAACCCACATGTACTTGGTGGTGTGAAAGGGGCTTTGGCTTCACAGGTGTTTGTGATTACTCAGGTATGTTTAATGGCTTCATTGGTGCAGGTTAAAATGAGCTGGGTTTGCTTCTAAGCTTTTGATCACCTTTGGATTTCGTAGTTGTCATTTTTCAACATGAGGACTTGAGTTGTCCCAATGAAAGTCAAATAAGCCACTATAATGCTGAAAAACAAGAATAAGCCAGCAAGACATCATCCATGCTTTAGGTTTACCAAAATCAACTGCTTGGAACATCATTAAGAAGAACCTAATGGTGAGCTCAGTAATTGCGATGGGACTGGTATTCTGAGGAAGACCTCCATTGCTGATGACAAGAATTCTCATCATAATGAAGAAAAATCCCCAAACGCATATCCGACAGATCAGAAACACTCTTCAGGAGGCAGGTGTGGATGTGCCAAGGACTACTGTCCACAGAAGAATTCATGAACAATAGTACAGAGGCTACACTGTAAGATGCAAACCACTAGTTGGCCACAGAAAGGATGGCCAGATTAGTTTGCCGAGAAATATTTCAAAGAGCCTGCAGAATTCTGGAACAAGGTCTTGTGGACAGATGAGACCAAGATTAATCTGTGTCAGAGTGATGGCAAGAGCAAAGTGTGGAGGTGTAAAGGAACTCCCAAGATCCAAAGCCTACCATCTTTGCCATGGTTTAAAAGGATTGGATGTCCATAGTGAAGCCATCTAGTGCAGGGAATTTGAACTCATTAAAGAAATATACTGAGGATACTACGTGTCTATGTGAGAGCTAAAGACAAGGAAATGAATGGGTGAGGACTCCACAGGTAGAGTATATATTTAAAGAAAAGGTGAATAATTTTGAAATTGTGAAATGTTATTAGTATTTCAGAAAGTGTTAGATACAGTAAAACCCCTGATATCTGGAATTTAAGCAAAGAGCAAAAAAAAGAGGAAAATAAATGAAAAAAAAAGATTAAAAATATGCATTAAAATTGTAGAAGTAAATGTTCTCTTAAGTAACACATAAGCCTTTGGTGAAGATGGGAGCAGATATTCAGCTCAGAGTGCCTTGGTCCTGGAGAGAATGCAGCAGGAATAATGTATATGGCTCTGGTCTCCCTGACGAAAGGGGGGAGATGCTCGCGAGTCACGGTTGATAGGGTAACTCAGGGATCATATTTCACCCAACTGAATTGCCAAGGAGACAGTGATTCAGGATAGAAATAACAAGTATTCCCTTCCCCAGAATCTTTGGAATTTTCTACCCTGAAGGGCTATGGAGGCTCAGTTAATGAGTATATTTAAAGCAGGAATCAATAGATTTTGAGACATTAGGGAGATTAAGAGGTATGGGATTAGTACAAGAGAGAGGGGCTGAGGAACTAAACTAGTCAGCCTTATCTAATGGCAGAGTAGGGCTGAATGGCCTACTATGTCTATTTCTAGTGTTCTTAATGTTTTTAAACCTGTACAGTCAGAGGCCACAGGAGTACAAGGTGCTCAAATGTTTCGCACCTGATAAATAAAATCACTGCAAATGGCACTTCCATCTCAGTGTCAATTTTAGTGTGGCCACCTTACGTTTGCCCATCTTTCATCCAGAAAGGAACCAGAGCCTCCACTGAAGTTGTTTAAGTGACAACAGGTTTTATTGCGACCCTTTGAATTTTTTTCCCCAATGCTTAGATCATTCTGTTCTAAATCTACATTTTATCAACAGTACATGTTCCTTCCTGGTTTCAATCATTTCCATTGGCTAATGTGACATTGCATCCCGCTGGCAAATTATTGCATGCAATTGGAAGACTCCTAAAATTGCATCTGAAACCGCACCTATTGATGTGAATGTCACCTGGCTAATCAGAATTCAGTCAATGTACAGGATAAATTTGCATTAATTTCCCTTAGATAACCTGTTTGTCCTCAGAATTAAACCTGATTGTCAGTTGGACCTGCTCCAATCCTCCCCAGTACAATTCCGCTCTGCAGTGCATCCCTCGACGGTCCCAGCTACAGTGACTATGGCTGTTGATTAAATTCTCACGTCATTAACGCAGGGCTCCTGAATGATGCCAGAATAAATTAGTCCACATTACACCCCACTTAATGTGGAAAATTTTAGCTTTTATGCATAGATCTACTGAAATGAAAAAAAAAGACAACCAAGCATTCAACTCTCAAGGTGGGGCTTGGGAGACTTCTTGCAACAGGCAATGTTCCCTCTGGCTTATCTCTTTCTAAACCCAAACTGTCAGTCATTTCTCCAGAAGTGGAGGACAAATGCAATAGGTGTAATGACTCTCCTTGCCTCCTCTATGCTTTATCAGTGCCCCAAAGTTCAGAATCCAAAATATTTCAAGTTAATTTGCAGCCCTGCCCATTGACTGCAATATTTGAAATTTCTGACAACTCCCTAAACTCTCTTCAAAAAGAGGTGGTAGTGTTTACAACTCTATTAGCCAAGTGTATAGTCTTGTTGCACTGGAAGTCTGAGAGAGGTCCCTCTATACACAATGCATTAAGTTTCTTTTTTTTTAAATTTTATTTATTGAATCAGTTTCTTTATTAAAGTGAAAAAAAAAAATCAAATATATAGTGAGGTTCCCTGAATTATGAATGCTTACAGAGCATGCACTAGTACAGTGTTTTTCAAAATTCCCCCCTAAACTCACATTCCACCTTAAGTAATCCCTATGCCATCAGTGCCCTGTGATTAGTAAGGGATTGTTTAAGGTGGCATGTGGCTGGGAAGAAAAAGTTTGAAAATCACTGTTTTAATGATACCTAGTTGACTCGTTATGTGCACAGTTTCATAACTCCAAAGGAAATGGACCAATTACAATTTTTCTCAAGCAAAATATTTCAGTAACAATTGGGTCTAGAGCCATGATTCTCAACCTTTCCTTCCCACTCACATACCATCTTAAGCAAACCTTCACTAACCACAGAGCACCGATGGCATAGGGATGACTTAAAGGGGTATCTGAGTGAAAAGATAAAGGTTGAGAACCACTAGACTAGTATAATCGGTAATATACCAATGATACTGTCAGCAAGGTGGTCAGGGAGTAGGTGGAAGGAGTGTCTGGGTGTGTATGTGAATAGGTATATATGTGTAGGTTTTTTCTGTTAAAAAAGGGCACAATGTACATCTGTAGAGTGTGAACAAAGTTGTCTTGATGCTCAAATACATTTTTTTTTTTAAAGGTAGGTTAATCTTTAACAAGATCTGGAGTTGACATAGTGCCCTTTGCCCAATGCACTTTCAATAAAATAATTCTTGTACAGGAACTACTAGGTCAAAGAGCTCAGAGTTTAGTTCAAAATAGTGAGCTTCTTTGAGGGAAAAGAGACAGGTTTAGAAAGGAAATTCTACTCTATCTGCCTGCACCTTAAATTCTTCTAAAATGAGAGAGCCTTCAAAACTGCCAAGCACTATTACCTTCTGCAGGAAGAAATTGCCAAAACCTCGGTTTTAAAATTCCAGCACTTTAACTTGAAACCGTATTCCCTCATTTGAGATGCACCTTCTCGTGAAAACGTTTAAACAGACCAGCCCACTTTGGATTTTTTTTAATGTTTCCGTAAGGTCACTCCTCATTCTTCTAAAACTCTAAAGGGTATAGACCCCAACCTTTGTAACCTCTCTCGTGCCATAGAGAAAGCTTCTGCTTTTAAGTCGGAACACCCTAAATCAGGACAGAGCAGAGTCCTGATGCAGGTTTCTCAACCCTAAACATTGACCATTGCTCTGCCTTCATGGATGGTCTGACTCGCCCAAGTTCCTCCAGCAGTTTGTACTTAGCGTTTGGAGGGAGATGCTATAGCGAGTCCCGAACATGATTTTATGAGCATGTGTGTGCATACTCAAAGACTACAGTTTCACGCCATTCAAATGTTTTAGATGATCATTAGTAAGGAAGGGCCAGAAGCACATACTCTTTTCCCCACATTCCAGTCCGGGGTGAAAGTGAGCCAAGGCTGCACTTGGTACATTCCTATTCCTCATTTACTACCTCTCCAGTTGTACATCAACACGCACATTCCATTGCAGCATATCATTCAAAACCTTCCTCGCCTTCTCTGCAGCCAAAGATTATCGATAGTCAATGGTCTTTGACCCAAGACATCATTTAGTTTCTCCTTCCACAGATGCAGCCTAATCTGCTGAGTATTTCCAGTACTTTCGTTTATTGATTTAGATTTACAGTGTCGGCAGTTAGTGCTTGATTTTATTGACAGTCTTCCTTCTTCAAATGAAAATTTGGAACATTTTAAAATGTGCTGCTCAATCTTCCCTTAGAAACATAGAAGATAGGAGCAGGAGTAGGTCATTCGACCCTTCGAGCCTGCTCCACCATTCAACGAGATCATGGCTGATCTTGAAGTTCAGTACCCCGTCCCCGCCTTCTCTCCGTAACCTTTAATACACTTATACTGAAGAAATATATCTAATTCCCTCTTAAATATATTTAATGAACCTGCCTCTACTGCCCTCTGTGGCAATGAATTCCACAGATTCACCACCCTCTGGGTAAAGAAATTCCTCCTCATCTCGGTCCTGATTAGTCCTGGCAGAAAGCAAGCAAACCCGGTTGTAAACTAGGGGCCACAAGAATACTGTGAACTGGGAAATGTATTTGCAGAGCTTGTTGAAACTGGAAGGGCAGTTTGGTTTGAAAAGGCATCAAGATCCTGAGCTTTATAAACAATGACACAGAGCATGCAAGCAGGGAAGTCACAATGAGCCTTTATAAAAACAGTTGCTCAGCGAAAACTGAAAATTATATTGAGTCACGGCACCACACCATCGGAACAGGGGGAAGGCTTTGAAGAGAATTTAAAATACTCTTGGGACAAGGGGTCTACTTGTGTGAATTGATTGAAGCAGGAATTGTCCTCCTCAGAACAGATGAAGAGGAGATTGGAGAGAGTATATTTAAACCTTGAAAGATGTCGATGGAGTTGATGGAGAGAAAATGTTCCTACTGGCTGTAGAGTCGATGAGGATGTTTGGCAGAGGAACCAAAAGTGATTTTTGTGTGTGCAAGGAACTGGAATGACAGCCAGGTATATTAGTGGAGGCAGGGAATTGTAGTTTTCTGAAGAAAATAGGATGAGCATCTGAAGAATGTGCAGCAGAATGAAGAATGGGGAGTAGAACCAGCCAAATCACTCTTCCATGCAGTCAGTGCAGACTCAAGAGGTTGAATGGCTTCCTTCTGAGCCAGGAACATCAACAACAACCCAACATAATTATGGCTTAAAATTCCTGGCATCCAAATAAATCTACATTATTTTAATTTGTGACTTTACTGTTCACTTGAAAATATGATTCCAATTAGCAAAGAAATAAAGGCCCTGGTTGGTGATTTTATTTATCAGCAATAAACACTGGACGTTTGGTGGAGAGTGATAAAAGAGTAACAATGTACAACAATTTTTTTTTCCCAAAAATAGGGATTAAGATAGACAATTGAAGCCAAAGAAATTTCAGATTTGCTCTATCTTATAGCAAGTTGGAGAAACATTAAATTAACTTTTACTGAATTTAGCATGGTTAATCTTACAACGATAGTGACATGTTGCGTTAGTTTAACTGACCAAAAATCGTTTTACTGCTGATTTTCATTTCTCCTCAGCATCTGATGCCTCTTGTATCAGTGTCCAACAATAGTCAGTCATCATTGATGGATTCCAGTTGCTCTGATACTGCTGATCGACATTTACCGTGTCCTGGTGAAATTTTTCACCATGTTCATCAAGATGTCCAAGTGCGAATGCAGAAAATTAATTTTCAATGACATATTTCACTTCATGGTTTGGAATGCTTGAAGAAGACTTTAAATGTGACAGGAAATCATAAAAGTAAGTTATATATTTTTTAAAGTTTATGATTGGAAAATGTTACGGTGATTTTCGTGATTATCAGTCCAAATTCCATAAAATACACCCCAAAATATTCAGGAAGCAAATTCTTCATTGCCCAGTGTAATTAGGTGCAGTGGGGATTGCATTTGGAAGCTGGACACCATGATTAATTCTGCATCTAAGTAAGCATGTTCATGACTGATTAGTCGAAAGAGGAAACAACCACCCCGATGACAAAACAGAAGGTGACCGATTCAAAAAGCAGCAGAAATCATTCCCGATATAGATACATTTCTTCTGCTCTTCGCCCCTTTAAGGCCTTCACACTTGGTTTAGCTTCTGTCAGCTTTCAAGTAGGTTCAGATGACTGTAATTACATTGTTCAATTATCTCTAATATTCTTCCCTTAAATCCAGCCTGTAAAAGAAATCAATATTCTGCCCACTGAAAATTTTTTTGCAGGCTAATCTGCAATTTCAGCAATCATTAAATGACAAAAATCATAACTCAGATCTACAGCTATATGCAGCATTGCCCTCTCCATATACAATGTAAAATGCAACCATCTGTATTAGTAGGCTTAACAACTTCTCTAAAAGAGGATAGAAAAGATATAACAATGTGGAGGCAAGTTACAATGTAATTAATGTCAAGGTTTTGTGCTAATTAGGAATCAAAGGGGAGCTGGTCACCAAAAACATCCGACTCCAAATAGGAGGTAACAAGATCCTAGACACCTGGCACCATAATGGCATCAGGTTCATAGAGGACTATTACAAATGGGGGCAACTAATGTCATTTGAACAACTCAGGCACAAGTATGGGTTATCAAGTAAGATGTTCCACTGCTATCTTCAGATAAGATCTTTCCTGCAGGACAAATTAGGTCCAACTATGGCCCAACCAATGTGCAGTGACATAGAGACCATGATTCGAAGGGGGACGTTCATCTCGGCAATGTATCTCCTGCTCCGAGTGGAAGGACCTAAACCAGACCTTCATAAATCAAGGCAGAGGTGGGAGTCAGACCTAGAAATAACAATTGATGACCGGTTCTGATCCGACTTGTCAGATCTGCATGACTACAATCATTAATGCATAGTCCAGAGTGGTGCAATACAATTTTCTACACCATCTGTACCTGACGCCGCAAAAATTGAACCTATCTAAACCAGAATTGTCAGACCAATGCTTTAGATATGGCATTGAGACAGGAACCTTTGTGCATGTAACCTGGACATGTACCAAGGTGAGATCCTTCTGGGTAGAACTAGGCCAAGTCCTAGAAAAAAAAATTATAGGTAAAGAATTCCCACAGGACCCAGAGTTGGCCCTGTTGGGAAACATAATAGACATGAGACTTACAATGAGCCTGTCCAAATTTCAAATCCAATTCGCAATGATCGCACTGGCAGTGGTCAGGAAGTGCATAGCAGTTACCTGGAAATCAGGCTCCGGCCTGAGCATTACTTGCTGGAACACGGAAATGCAAAGTTGTGTTCCCCTGCGGAAAATTATTTACAACTTAAGAAGTACAAGACTTTTCTGAAAAATTGGCAACCACACTTAAATTCCATAGGAGCACAATTATTGTGTGGATCATCATTCCTCAGTCGGGGTGGGGGTAGGGGGGAGGTGGGGTCCATCCCATTCCAACCGGGAAAAGTCAAGAGAAGGAAACAGACTGAGCACTGGCCACCATGACGTGACAATCCCATAAACCCCTGATATACGTCTTGTACCTTTGTTTTGAGGTGTCTTGAATGTTGTGTGTAACTGTGATTAGTTAAGAGTTAAATGTGGGGGTTGGGGAGGGAGGGGCTCAGGATTTATTTAGTTTAGGATTAGTTCGTTAGTTCAGATCCTTTCTCATGCTTTTATTATTTGAATAAAAAGAGCTGTGGAGAATCAATTACTCTTTGCTTATGATGTGTATCAGTATGATTGCTAATCTGTAACCTCACATTATTAGGTTTCTTTTTTTTGTATCCTTAAAATTAATAAAAAGATTGGAAAGAAAAAAGGATTTTGCATTTTGTTTTTGTGATCCTATATTGGTGGGAAGTGTGATATATGTAGTGTCTAGAATCAGAGTTGTACAGCACAAAAAAACCGGCCCTTCAACCCATCATGTCCATGCTAGAATTTTTGCCCACCTACACTAATCCAGTTTGTCCAGATTCATATCCTTTCATACCTTGCCTATTTAAGTGATTGTATTGGATTTCATAACTTCCTCTGACAGCGAGTCTGGGATATCAACTACTCTGCATTAAAAAAAAATCTCTTTCTTGTCACTTTAAATGTATGCCTTACTACCTTAGCAGAAAGATTCTAACCAATTTACCCTTTCTTTACCTCTTATAATTTTATCTCTCTCTATCACCTCCACCTCCCAACTTTTATATTCTATGGCCCAACCTGTGAAGGAAAGAATGCCCTCCACCTTATCTCGCTGTGTTGACACTTACAGGGAACTCAGGACTTGAACCCCAAGGCCCTACTGTTCATTAACATTCTTAGTGACTCATCATATCCTATCCCTATTTGACTTCCCAAGATTAATTTTAATTGAGGGATCCAGCCTCTTGGCCCTTGATCCTGTGCCACCAAAATACACCAATGCGAACAATCAACCTGCTAACCCTTGGATGTCTTTAGAATGTCAGAGGAATCCAGAGCATCCTATACACGCCCCTCTACTGCCTCTACTGCCTCTCCCCTCAACCTATTCCTCCCTCTACCCGTCTCTCACCCTCTAATCACCCCTCCCCTACTCGCCCTGCCCCTCCCCTTTTACCTCTTCCCTATCCACCCCTCCTTCTACTCATCCCTCCCTTTAACTGCCCCTCGCACCACCATAACTTCCCCTGCCCATTACTCCTCACCTACACCCTCTGCCCACCCCTGCTTACCCACCCACTCAGGCCCAGCGCGCTGCCGATCAGCCTTTGCAGACAGCCACCATCTCTCTCTTCACGTGCAAGGCCGAACCAGCCGTCCCTGGGGTCCGCGCGGGTGCAACCGCTGAAGGCCGTGGCGACCGGGAGAAGTGCGCTCGCGCTGTGGAAGGGCCGTCCGGTGCCAGTCGCGCGGGGCTCGCGCTGCCCGGGGGCCGTGCGCAGCCTGCCATGCCCGTCGCGCCGACAGGAAATCACAGGCGCTCGCCCATCCGCCGCACCGCTCGACAGGTGGGAGAAGTGACTGGTTGTGCGGGGAGCCTTCCAACCGGCTTGCCGGCTGATGACATCGACAGACTTCTCGTTACAATTACTCGTGTTACAATGGGGAAGGATGTGCAATGAAGGGGGAGGATGGTGGGGGTGACATTACCAAAAAACAGCATCGGCTCTCGCTGCAGGGCGGGCCACCTCTAATACATTTTTGAAATGATCTTGCGGGTCAAATATAATTATATCACGGGCCAAATTTGGCCCGCGGGCCAGAGTTTGACATGTGTGCGATAGACTATATACCATCAACTATTCTAGTTTTGATGGACTTCTCTTTGGAAGTAACCTTGACCATTATAGTAGACTCTGCCAAAACACACAGAATGCAAAACTATTTGTAAAACAAAGCATGTATTTTCCAGCTGGGCAGAGTAATAATAGAGCTGCAATTAATTATATTGGTTCTGCATGTGTACATAGCCAAGAAAAGGTGAAATGAGAATATTAAGTCACGTTTGAAAATTAAATGGACATCAGCAAATTTTATATTTTACCTCCTTGATAGCCAGATGGGGAATTACGTCGAAATGGAAAGACAACACTCCACCAACGCATACTCAATGGTTACAGGATATTATGTCTAACCCAAGTCTGGAAAATTAATCAGATACTCTATTAAAAATGCAAAATCTAATTTCTATAAAACATTATTATTTCTTGTTAAAACTATTATTTCCATAATCAAAAGAACGGAGGTGTTGGGATGTTCCAGCAATGTGTTGCCTGTTCCCTTGATTGTCATCACTCGATTCCCACGTTTCTCATTTCAGTTATCCTTGTAGAGGAGGTAGGGGTTTGATGAAGGGCGGGGGGTGGGGGAGATAGTGATTGTTTTAATTTTTATTTTTTTCTCTTATTAGTTATTCCATTTTTTTTTTTAAATTCTCTAATTGAGAATTGTAAACATTGTTTGTAATGTAAAATGTGAATATCCATTTCCTTTTCTGATCAAGGAAAATGGTTACAATTATGGATATTATGCTAAATGGAATGGTTTATTTCATTTATGTAATGGTTGATATTATTTACTGATTTGTACTTTCTGTATACAAATTTTTCATTTTAATAAAAATATTTTAGAAAGAAAAAAAACTAAAATGAAACAGTGCTTTCTGTTCATCCCCAGACAATAGTCGGTAACTGAAAAAGATTTTCCCTGATGTCTTCCGACCCAAATATCATAAATTGAACATTGTCCTGTTTTCTTATTGAACTAGTGAATGATTAAAATTCCTAGCTGGGTCAGGAATAGATTCCAAGTTAAACACAGCAAGTGTTGGAACTTGAGGTAATAGGGGCAGCTGCTGCGAAAAGTCAATAACATTTCATCCAAACTCAATCAGGAGCTTAGGTGCGAGGGAGGGAGCGAGGGAGGGCGCGAGGGAGGGAGCGAGGGAGGGCGCGAGGGAGGGCGCGAGGGAGGGCGCGAGGGAGGGCGCGAGGGAGGGCGCGAGGGAGGGCGCGAGGGAGGGCGCGAGGGAGGGCGCGAGGGAGGGCGCGAGGGAGGGCGCGAGGGAGGGCGCGAGGGAGGGCGCGAGGGAGGGCGCGAGGGAGGGCGCGAGGGAGGGCGCGAGGGAGGGCGCGAGGGAGGGCGCGAGGGAGGGCGCGAGGGAGGGCGCGAGGGAGGGCGCGAGGGAGGGCGCGAGGGAGGGCGCGAGGGAGGGCGCGAGGGAGGGCGCGAGGGAGGGCGCGAGGGAGGGCGCGAGGGAGGGCGCGAGGGAGGGCGCGAGGGAGGGCGCGAGGGAGGGCGCGAGGGAGGGCGCGAGGGAGGGCGCGAGGGAGGGCGCGAGGGAGGGCGCGAGGGAGGGCGCGAGGGAGGGCGCGAGGGAGGGCGCGAGGGAGGGCGCGAGGGAGGGCGCGAGGGAGGGCGCGAGGGAGGGCGCGAGGGAGGGCGCGAGGGAGGGCGCGAGGGAGGGCGCGAGGGAGGGCGCGAGGGAGGGCGCGAGGGAGGGCGCGAGGGAGGGCGCGAGGGAGGGCGCGAGGGAGGGCGCGAGGGAGGGCGCGAGGGAGGGCGCGAGGGAGGGCGCGAGGGAGGGCGCGAGGGAGGGCGCGAGGGAGGGCGCGAGGGAGGGCGCGAGGGAGGGCGCGAGGGAGGGCGCGAGGGAGGGCGCGAGGGAGGGCGCGAGGGAGGGCGCGAGGGAGGGCGCGAGGGAGGGCGCGAGGGAGGGCGCGAGGGAGGGCGCGAGGGAGGGCGCGAGGGAGGGCGCGAGGGAGGGCGAGAGGGAGGGCGCGAGGGAGGGCGCGAGGGAGGGCGCGAGGGAGGGAGAGAGGGAGGGAGAGAGGGAGGGAGAGAGGGAGGGAGAGAGGGAGGGAGGGAGAGAGGGAGGGAGAAGGGGGGGTGGTTGAATGGTGTTGGGGGAAGGGTTGGTAGTCTGCTCTTACTGTGTGTTGGTTTTGTCTGAAGGTTTTTTTAAGGTTGGTCTTCGAGTGGTTATTTTAAAGTTGTTTGGTTTTCATATCGAATTTCTTGGAAATTGCTTTTGTGATAAAAGGCTGGTTTCGCTGGTCTCCATCTTCCCCCAGGACAGATACAGTGACAGATGAGCTGAATTAATTTTTTTTTTAAATAAAAAAAAATCAGGAGCTTAAATTAAATGTAAAGTTTCTCTCTCTCCACCAGTTATGCAATGTCCCTCACCTTCTCCGTTTTATTTTTGCTTTAAAAGACGCCATTAGCTTTGATACCAAAGCAAGGAGAGAATTTTTTGTGGCACACGAGAGGCTGCAGACACTGAAATCTGGAGCAAAAATATCAATCTGTTGGAGGAACTCAGCAAATTAAGCAGCATCTGTGGGGGGCTGTGGGGTGGAGGGGGAGAGAAGAGAGTGGCTAATGTTTCAAGCGGGAACACATCAGCAAGGTCAAGAGCAAATAACTTGGATCTTCAGTTGTTAACTGATCAACATCACCCCAATACGAGTTAGATTTTACAACCTTTACAAGAATGTTTGTTTTAAAAAAAAATCTGTAGCAAAAAAATGTATTATGTCATCCTGGAAATTAGAAGATAACTTGAGAATACAACAATGGTACACAGAAATGAATAAATGTATTCCATTAGAAAAATAACCTATAATTTAAGAAATAATATTGCAATATTTGAACAAATATGGGAGCCATACATGAAACATAATAGAGAAAAACTTACCGGGGACATCTTCCACCTAAAATGACAGAAGGAGAAGAGAATGAAAAGAACTGACTCAGTGGAATTTTTTGTTTATTTTTATTGAGTGACAACATTGTTTGACGGGTTTAATGTATCTTAGATTCTGAACTTTAAATGAATGGGAGGGGAGGTAGGGAGGTAGGGAGGGTGGGATGGGAAGGGGGGGAAGAAAACGTCACTGTATATATTGGAAAAGGAAAATGTATGTATCTTGATCAATGTAGTTTATAGTGTGAAAAATAAAAAAATTTTTTAAAAAATCTGTGACTGTTGTTTTCCTTACAGTGGGTTACCACTCATTGCAAGTTTAAGAATAAACTTTGCAGTTGACGAACTAAAAGCAGATATTACCTAGTCTCTCGCGGCAAGTTGGGTGGTTTTAAAAACGGAATATGCTTAGCTATCAAGCATCATTAGCCTGGAGAATCCAGTTTTCATTCCTGGGTAATGATTGATTCCAATGAAGTCATTAATCTAAAAGATTAACTCGGTTTCTCTCTCCCTTAATGCTACCCGATTTGCTGAGAGTGTCGCATTTACTCTGTTTTTATTTCAGATTTTGTTTCTAACGAGTAGTTAATTGTCTGTTTTTTTTAAAACATGAATTTTTAATTACGATTGTCATGTGCTACTACCACATGATACTTGCATTGCATTTCCAGTTCTTAAAAGTTACTTGAGATGGAGGAATATGCATTTACATAGAAACAGGTCAGAGAGGTTGCACGGAATGTAAAATCACCAAGTCAATGGAGCAATTTAAAAGCAAGGTAACAACTTGTTTAAAACCCCCAAAAATGCTGATCCAGCCACATGGAAAAAGCTTAAATTTCCTTGCAGAGATAGGTCCCAGCTTCTCCGAACAAAGGGTCCCGCCATGTTGTTGCTATCCCAACCAGATTGGAGGAACAACACCTTATTTTCCGTCTGGGCACTCTCCAGCTAGATGGCATTAAAGATGACTTTTCTGCTTTCTACTAAACCTGCTCACCTTTTATTTCCCTTCCCCCTTTCCTATCTTTCCAGTTCTCCTCTCCCTTCCCCCTTATCTACCAAGCCATCCCTCCAACCCCTCATTGTGGCTGTCCCCTCCCTCCTTTCTCCACCTACCATGTCCTGCCATTGCCACCTCCTTTCCCCCTCTATTTGTTCAGGCAACTGCTGGCATTTGATGAAGGGCTCAAACCCAAAAAGTTGATTATGTATCTTTACCTTTGCTACACAAAGGACACTGTTTGACCTGCTGAGCGTGTTTTTACTTCCACCATGGTGTCTACAGATTTTTGTGATTTACTTCATATTGTTTTGAGCCCAGAGGATCCCAAAACCCAGCAGCAATAGAAATTCACCGAGGCAAATGGTTACTTAAACAAAAGTTGATTTAATTATCTTTAAACATGAAAACAGGATCAAACTTTAAGTTATTACTATCAACTTAACCCCCTTCTAATTCTAAGCGCATGTGTATGTAATGTGTGTGTAAATTTAAGAAAAGTTCTTTAATTCACAGGCCAATCTCACTTCTCAAAGTACACTGGTTGCTGGCAATTCTTACACTGTGCACAGAATTTAACATTTATGAATCTTCACCAGGCTTTGGTACTTGAAAGGTAAATGGTTACCGCTCAGAAAGTCCTTGTCGATTTTCAGAGAGAGATTTGTTGCTCATTGGACACCCACAACTGATTCCTTCTGAACAGCCACTTCTGTGACTTGCCAAAGAAACTTGCCCCATCAGGGTTTTCCAGGTGATAAACTCTTTCTTTCAGGTCACTACAGAGTTCCTTTTTGTTTCACTTATATCATGAAACCTTATACAACCAGCCATCTCCTCCTGTATGGTTTTGACCAGGCTGAACTAAGAACTCACAGCCAGTCTTCAAAATGAGGTTTTTCCACAAGCTTTCCAGCTTGTCCTGTTCCAGTCCCAGCTGCTGCTGCTGAACTGTAGAACTGAATTCTCGCTCTCTCGCTCGCTCTGAGAAAACCACATGACCCCCGTAGAACAGATTGTGGCTCCAGACCTAATCTTCGAGTTCATTCATCTGTTCATTTCCAAAACAATAATCCATTACTCCACAGCATGTCCAATTAACACCTACTCATGAAGTTCTTGTAGGCATTCTTCAAAGTTTTTGCAAAGGCAGGCGGAGCCTGGACTGCCTGGCTTGAGATTTGTTTTGAAGTGTTTGTATCTGTATGTGACCTAAACTTAAAAAACCCGCCACAATTTATCTTCTTTAAAACATAGTTTAAGATATAACATAATCTAATCACAATATCAACAGGGACTTGATGGAATGCAAATTTCAATTCCTGACATCTACCACACACCATTAACCAATTATGTAAAATCAACCTTGACACTGTCTCACCAGCTATGCAAATAATTGGTTAGTTAGAGATTTGCCCAGTACATCAGCAATTCTGGCACTTAAAACAGGTTTGCCAACTGGTACAACCAAAGCTCATGATAAGATCAGAATGGAACTTTTACACAACACTAAGCTGTGTACAGCCTCAGGTGGAGCAGCTGAAGCGATGGGTCACCAATCACCAATATTGTGATGAATGTTTCCCTGCATTAACCTCACAGAGAAAGCTTGATCACAAAAGGTTAGCCAGTGAAGTACAGCAGGAGAGGGTAAATGAGGGTAAATGTTGCAAAGGGACTGGAGGTTAGAATGAGGGAATTTTCCTGGGTGCTGGTCAGGCCTCACCTGGAATATTGCACACACTTTGGAGCCCGATGTATAAAAAAAAGTTACACATTGAAATCCTTTTTATCAGAATTCAAGCAACCAAAAGCCTCAAGCAAACAGCAACAAAGAAAAATCATGGAAAACCAATAGGTAAAAAAATAGGGAAGTTTAAAATTGGCCTAGCTCGCCATTAGTTCACCAATCCATGCAACTCGCAATCTCGCAACCAGAAAATTCATTTATCCGGCATCTAACAATCTTCATAGGTGCCAGATACCAGGGGTTTTACTGCAGTCGAACTGGAAGCTGGGCAAAAGAGATCCACTTGACTTATTCCTGGGATGAGAGGATTGTCCCTTCAAGAAAGGTCAAACATGTTAGGTTTCCATTCTTTGAAGAATAAGGGGTGACAGATTGTCCAAATATCAAATTCAGTTTGTAAAGGTTGCCATGGCCAGGAAATATATAGTGGTTATCTGGAAGTCTGACTCCCAGCTGAGTACCACATGTTGGAGCAGGGAGATGCAGAGCTGTGTTCCCCTGGAGAAAATCACCTAACGACAGTCCCGGAACATCAAGATTGAAGAAATGACTGAGACCCAGTTGACACGCCCCCAAGTTTTTTTTTTTAATTGTCTTCTTTTTGGTTTTTTTTGTACACTTTAAGTTTCCTGGGTATCCCCTTGGCTTATGTTATCTTTGGATTATTTTTGTGACCCATTTGTAACCATTGTTATTCTGTTGGGTTTTATTTTCTTTTGTAACTACAGTACAACTCTGACTCTCCAAATCCTCAGTTATCCAATTTCTTTTTGAAATTTCAGATAAACGCCATCAGAAACAAATCAGAAATCCTCATTTATCCAAAATTTTTTCAGAACCAAACTGACCGGGGACATCGGGCTCCCGCAGTGGTGGCAGCGGGAACCTTGGGCTCCTAGCACAAGCAGGGCCTTGCTGGGGGAAGGTGTCAGTGATCGGCGTGGCCAGCATTTATTTTTGGTGAGAATTAAACATTATTTCATGCTTTAAAAGCCTTCCCTTGTTGTTTAAACACTGTTACAAGTGATTTGCTGTTGCTACTGGGGTGTTTTTTTTTTAAATGACCAGTTATCCAAAAATATTGTTAATCTGAAATATGCCTGGTCCCAACCATTTTGGATAATCGGAGTTGTACTGTAGTATATGTTTATTGATCTATTGTTTTTGGGTGGAAAGGAAAGACTAGTAACTAGTAATATACTCCGTAAAGAGAAAAAATGTTCTCCTGTGTTATTTGAAGTGCTTGAGTCTGTAAAATTAAAAATAAAATATTCAAAAAAAGAATAAGGGGTGACCTTAAGATGATAAATGGGCATGACAGAATAGATGTTTCCACTAGTGGGAGAATTTTGAACAGGTGGACACAGGATGATTATTTAAGTTGGGGGTGTACACAGAAATTTCTTCTCACAGAGGGTTGTGAATCTCTGGAGACCTGCGTCCCCAGTACATTGTGGAGGCTAGACCATTAGGAGCATTTAAAGTGGAGGGAAATAATCTTTTGAAAGATTTAGGGGTTGTGGGTTCTGGGAATCTGGCAGAAAGAGTGGAGGTGCAAGGTAGCTCAGCCACGATCATGTAAAATGGCTCCATTATCCGCTCCCAGAAATTGTGTGGTTTCCTCCATCAGGACTGCTCGTTCAAACTCAAAAATGAGCGACAGTCAGCCCTAAAATTGAGAATGAAAGTCAACCTCCAACGAAAGACTCAGAGCATTTAATGGTTCCTATCTACTGGAGGTTTTCCACGTTTTATTTCAATTGTTTTGAAAGGTTGGTATTTAAAAGGCTTCATGGTCATTGTTCAGCTGTGCATTTCCCAGCCGCACAAGTTTAAACCTAGAGATATCATGCAGCAAGAATGCATTATCGTTCAAATGATAAAACCAACCAACAATAATACATCCCTGTTCCAATGAATTTTACAGCCATTGAAATGCTTCTAAAAAGTAATCAGCATGTTACAGTGAGAAGTGCAGCAGTCAATCAGAACAAAGCCATCTATTAAATAGAATGATGCGACCATCTGTTCCTGATGACTTTATTCATAAAGGCATTCAGTTGTCTGTCCATACCCCTCCCTTCCCAGCAACTGCTTATCATTTTAGTAAGTCATGAGAGATCATGGTGGGGTGGGGGGGGGGGGGCAGGGGGGCAGCAAACTAGTAAAAGCTCCAATATTTTGAGAATATTCACCAGGAAACATTTTGAAAATTGAGTCCACTATCATTCCAAGAGTCAGCCTTTAAAACAGCTGCTGGCCTGTAGGCATTGTTTTCTTGGCCCTTTGAGTAGGGGACGATAAGCTCAAAAACCCAGTCCTTGCTCTCTATGAACTTTTAACTAAGGCTGGTTAAAGACTGGTAGTACTCAAATTAACATGTCATTTATGCTTGCTCAATAAAAAAAAAATTTTCGATAAATTTCAAATGAACGACGATAAAGAGGCCCCCTCCCAAATAAGCAATGCCTGGAATTCTCTGGCAAAGGACTTGGTTATATCACTGTGCAGCCCATGTCTTCTTATCCAGAAAATATGTATAGGTTTATAAGGAGTAAAGACTAAATATATCCAGCTATTTTTAACCTTTAAAAATATTTAGCCTTCGGATGAGAGAAATATAAAAGGTTTGATGCTCTGAATAAAGCAGTTTGGTTTACAGTTCTTAAAACCTGAAGTATCTCTCTGCCCACAAGATCGGGCAAGAAGGCAGAGGAGGTAGATCCATGTTAAAAGATAATAAAATCACAGCCCTTTTCATGGACAAGATACAGGTCAAACAATTTAATTACATTGAGTAAAATTATAAAGTAAGATAGGAAGTCATAAATGACCCCCTTAATGTCTAGAATTTTATATATGAATTATTAATTGAATGACTAATCTTTTCCATGTGCAAACAGGACATGAAATCTCGGGACATGAAACCTTCCATTTAAATAAAATCACACGTCACACCAGAAGAGAGTCAAAAGAAATAGCACGACTCTGAACCAAAGATGCATGTGTTGAGGTTCAGTTTCAACAACCTCCAGAGAACAAAGTACCTTAAGCCATCAGTTTATGAGACCCTTACTATTATCACCTCCAGAACCATTCCCTCCCGTTGTGCCAAAGTGGGCCACCAAAGGATTCGGTGTTAAATCTCCAAGGAAAATTTTTGATAAAGTATGGAAAACCTCTCTCCAGCAATTTTCTGGACTAGGACAAGTCCAGAACATATGAATTAACGCTTCTCCACTCTTACACAGAGACAGTTTAACCTTATTTGTCTAAGCACCACGTCATTATGTTATACCCCAACAAATCATTCTCATAGTGGGTTGCATCCATGAGCATGGTCGAACAAGAGACAATGGGAAATGCAGGATTAGAAGGCAGCAGATCATTGGACCAAACAGTTTGGATTAGTTGCACAAGAGAGGGACAAGTTTCCAGGAGACGGTGAAGTGGGTGGGAAAACATCTGATGACAGCTATTAAGTTTAGATATGTAGTTTGCACTGTATGTACAGACATGGGAGTTAATAATAGATGTTGATACTAGAAGAGACTGCAATTAAGAGTTTTTATATGGAGATTATTCCACCTCACTGACAAAAGACAAAGGAGGAAAAACCCAACACCCAACCCCAACCAACCAATTTTCCCATGCAACCGCTGCAACCGTGTCTGCCTGTCCCGTATCAGTCTTGTCAGCGACAAACGAGCCTGCAGCTGACGTGGACATTTACCCCCTCCATAAATCTTCATCCGCGAAGCCAAGCCAAAGAATTCCAGTTAACTATGAGGGTGAAATGCCACAAAGGTTTAACAGTCAAACCCACATCATCAGCCTCCATCACACCTGACAGAAATGATAATTAAACCCTCCGTTCAGATGGCAGACTTGTTAACTGAGTGTTCTCAATCAACAATGATGCTCCACTAAAGCATGTTAACTGATGTAACAAGAAAACAGGGCAATGGATTTTGGCACAAGTTTCCACTAAGAACATTCCATGCTACATGCCAAGATATTCCCACATGTCTGTCTCAGAAGCAAGTGTGCTACTGACAGAGTCACAGGCAAAACCTGTTTTTTTTTTCAGGGCCAAGTAGTCCTGAATCTCCAGTGCAAATTATTAAATAGGAAATAAAAGTGGCAGATGAATGGGTTTCAAATGGGTTCTAAAACTCAAGTAAAAAAATAGTTCCTTACTGTAGTTGTCCGAGCCTGGAGAAAAAATTTCAGACTTGTACCAAGTGGTTTTCTATCACAGAAAATGCAATGAGAAACAGAATATTCATTTAGTTTGCGTTTGCCTTAGAGATACGGCCAAATGTGACCTATTAACCTTCGAACTCCATACATCTTTTGAATGCAGCTACAAGAGCGTCGCACTAACCAGGACACTCTCCAATGCTGCCCTATTTATACAAGGCATCTACTCAATGCACGTGTTGAGGTTCAGTTTCAACCATCCTCCAGAGAACAAAATACCTTAAGCCATCAATTTATGAGACCCTCATTATCATCACCTCCAGAGCCATCCCACTTGCCCCATAAACTCCAGTGATTCGCAATACTCCCACTTCTCCCACCCTGCATCATCTCATGGACTATTTATTGAGTTCTTCAACATCCATGCTTATTCCTGAAACCTTCCCACAATCTCACCTATTCAACAATCTGTTCATCTCCCAATCCCAAGATGCACTCCTCACTGCACATTATCCTCCTCTTTCACACCACTCTTAACTTCTTTGTTTCTTCAAACCTTCCACACTCCAAAACCAACCAAATAATTTGTTTATCCCATATTCCATACTTTTAACAGCACTCAACTTTCAAGTTGGTATTGAGAGACTTTACATTTTTTTGCCATAAAGTTGTTATTAAAACCAAAAGTCATCATTATTTCTTACCACGCCAGACCCAAATCTACAGTGAAATTATTTTTAATTTGGAGATGAAAAATGCTGTTTGGGCCAATTGAATATAAACCATCATTGAAAACTAATTGCATCCAAGTGCATTTATTCAAGATCCAGAAACAGTGGGCCTGAAAGGAACATGGCAGCAGGGAGCTGACATGGATACCAAAAGGCGACGGCCCAGCATACTCTGTGGGGAGAACCATTTAGATTCAGAAGTCTGGACACAGCAAGGAGGATCTTAGCAATAAAATCTGAAGCAGATATGCAGGGTGACAAACCAGGCAGTGTCTTGGTGAAGTAGAGAAGGTTGATGAGCGAGTGATGGTCCAGTGGACCGTGTGGGGTGAAACATTTACAGAAGTGGGCACTGTGCTGAAGAACATAGCATTGGAATTGGCATGGGCAGCCAGGTGAAGCAGGAAGTGCGGGGTGTTAGAAAACCAAGCAATGTGAGGGCGTGAAGGATGACGAACCAGTGAGCCAGTCATTTTTCAGCAGATAAGGTTCACAGGACCAGGGGCAGCAACTTGGTGCTCGAGTGGACATGAAAGGGATGCAGCAGCTGGGAACTGAGGCAGACGCTCAGGGGTGATGGCCCAGAGGACCGTGTGGGGTGAACCATTTACAGGACTAGACACAAATAAGGAGAAACTTAGTAAAAAAATGTGCAATGGTTCTGAGTGGAAAAGCTAGTATGGGCCACTTTTGGGTTCTGAGGCACCCAAGTTTCTAAGCCTGTTATAAAACAATGCCATTTGAAGCAGTGAAGGGTAATGTTAGTTTTAAGCAGAAAGACAGGTGACAGCTTGATGCCCAAACCAACCTGAATAGAACACAGCAGCAGGGGACTGAAGCAAATCATGGGATGAAACCTTTACAGGGCTGGACACTGTACAGAGCAACATAGAAGTGGAATTGTCAATAGACGGCCGTCTGGTGAAGGAGGATGTTTGTTAGACTACCAATCAATGTGAGGATGTGACCACCAGTGCAGTAAACCATGTTAATATGGGCCTTAGCCAGTCCTCTCAGCTTTGTAGGTCAATTCAACCTCTCCGCAGTTCAAAGAGAACCTCATCTTTGCCCCAATGATTCCTCTGAACAACAAATACCCCAGTTCTTGAACTCTCAGATAAACCTCCCCGCACCCGGATGTTGCATTCTTTATGCAGTGCCAGGTCACAATGAGCTGTTGCTTTACAACTCCAGGAACATGGGTTCAAATCCGACCTCAGGTGTTGTCTGTGTGGAGTTCTTTTTGTGGCCAGATGGACTTCACATGGATGTTCTGGTTTCCTTCCACATCCCAATGACATGTTAGTCGGTAGAATAAATGGCTGCTGTAAGGTAGCCCTGGTATAGGTGAGTGGTAGAAGAGTCAGTATGGAGTTCATGGACACGTGGGAGATAATGGATTACAAGGAAATAGATCTTACTGTCATAACACAAGGACAGAAATTCTTACTAGCTGCACCCATTCAGGGTCATACAATACACCAACTATGATAGCATAAAGTATCACAATATGCCATTTCAGAATAAAGCATGATAAATATAAAAGGATATATAGGTAATAGTTGCAGTTAGTGCAACATTTAAAAAAAGGTGATGTTTTAATGGTGCGGACAGATCTTTTGGTGGTTCTTGATATTAGGATTGTACGAGAAGGTTCAAGATGTTTGAAAAAAATTGTTCCCAAATCTGGAGGAGTTGGACCTGTGGTTTCAGTACCTTCTGCCTGAAGGTTGCAATAAGAGGGTGATGTGGATCCTTTAAGATACTGATTACATTCTTTTTTTACTTTTCACACTATGAAGCATACTGACCAAAATACACACAAACGTTTCCCTCTTGAATATACACAGTGTCATTTTCTCCCCTTTTCCCCCCTCCCTTTTCCCCCCTCCCTTCCCTCCCTCCTTCACCCCCCCTCCCCACCCACTCAACGTTCAACCTATATGATACATTAAACCCATTAAACAATGTCATCCCACAATGAAAATAAACAAGAAATTTGTGTCTTCTACTTTTACATACTGGGTCAGTTCATTTCGTCTTCTTCTCCTTCTATCATTTTAGGCGGTGGAGGTCCGCGGTAGGACTTCTCTGTTGTGTTCCATGTACAGTTCCCAAATTTGTTCGAATACTGTGATGTTATTTCTGAAATTATGATATTTTTTTCCAATGGAATTCATTTATTCATTTCTATGTACCATTGCTGTATTCTCAGGCTATCTTCTAATTTCCAGGTTGACATAATGTATTTTTTTGCTACAGCTAAGGCTATCATAATAAATCTTTTTTGTGCTCCATCCAAATCGAGTCCAAGTTCTTTACTTCTTTTATTACTTAGAAGAAAGATCTCTGGATTTTTTTGGTATGTTGCTTTTTGTGATTTTATTTAATCAACTAATCCCTTTCACAATAGATAACCTTTCCTTTAGAGAATGGGAGAGAAAAGGGATCAAAAGAATAGAAAATTGTTTTTCGGGAAATAAATTATTATCTTTTGAACAAATGAAGGACAAATATAATATAACTCACGATACAAGGTTTGCATACCACCAACTGAAAAACTACTTGAAGGACAAATTGGGAAACAGTCTGAGGTTACCAGAAGGAAGCAATTTTGAGTATGTGATTACAGACACAATGATAATTAAAAGATTTATAACAAACATGTACATCAAACTGCAAGAGAAAGAGAACGGGGAAACAAACTGATTACATTCTTCAGTCAGCATCTTACTGTTTAGTGCCCTTGATGGACTTGGTTAGGATTTGCCACTTTCTGCTGCTTTTGGGTTCTGAGGCGGGGGGGGGGGGGGAGAGCGGAGGGGGGAGAGCAGGGGGGGGGGGAGAGCGGGGGGGGAGAGCGGGGGGGGAGAGCGCGGGGGGAGGGAGAGCGCGGGGGGAGGGAGAGCGCGGGGGGAGGGAGAGCGCGGGGGGAGGGAGAGCGCGGGGGGAGGGAGAGCGCGGGGGGAGGGAGAGCGCGGGGGGAGGGAGAGCGCGGGGGGAGGGAGAGCGCGGGGGGAGGGAGAGCGCGGGGGAGGGAGAGCGCGGGGGGAGGGAGAGCGCGGGGGGAGGGAGAGCGCGGGGGGAGGGAGAGCGCGGGGGGAGGGAGAGCGCGGGGGGAGGGAGAGCGCGGGGGGAGGGAGAGCGCGGGGGGAGGGAGAGCGCGGGGGGAGGGAGAGCGCGGGGGGAGGGAGAGCGCGGGGGGAGGGAGAGCGCGGGGGGAGGGAGAGCGCGGGGGGAGGGAGAGCGCGGGGGGAGGGAGAGCGCGGGGGGAGGGAGAGCGCGGGGGGAGGGAGAGCGCGGGGGAGGGAGAGCGCGGGGGAGGGAGAGCGCGGGGGGAGGGAGAGCGCGGGGGGAGGGAGAGCGCGGGGGGAGGGAGAGCGCGGGGGGAGGGAGAGCGCGGGGGGAGGGAGAGCGCGGGGGAGGGAGAGCGCGGGGGGAGGGAGAGCGCGGGGGGAGGGAGAGCGCGGGGGGAGGGAGAGCGCGGGGGGAGGGAGAGCGCGGGGGGAGGGAGAGCGCGGGGGGAGGGAGAGCGCGGGGGGAGGGAGAGCGCGGGGGGAGGGAGAGCGCGGGGGGGGGGAGAGCGCGGGGGGGGGAGAGCGCGGGGGGGGGGGAGAGCGCGGGGGGAGGGAGAGCGCGGGGGGAGGGGAGAGCGCGGGGGGAGGGAGAGCGCGGGGGGAGGGAGAGCGCGGGGGAGGAGAGCGCGGGGGAGGGAGAGCGCGGGGGGAGGGAGAGCGCGGGGGGAGGGAGAGCGCGGGGGGAGGGAGAGCGCGGGGGGAGGGAGAGCGCGGGGGGAGGGAGAGCGCGGGGGGAGGGAGAGCGCGGGGGGAGGGAGAGCGCGGGGGGAGGGAGAGCGCGGGGGGAGGGAGAGCGCGGGGGGAGGGAGAGCGCGGGGGGAGGGAGAGCGCGGGGGGAGGGAGAGCGCGGGGGGAGGGAGAGCGCGGGGGGAGGGAGAGCGCGGGGGGAGGGAGAGCGCGGGGGGAGGGAGAGCGCGGGGGGAGGGAGAGCGCGGGGGGAGGGAGAGCGCGGGGGGAGGGAGAGCGCGGGGGGAGGGAGAGCGCGGGGGGAGGGAGAGCGCGGGGGGAGGGAGAGCGCGGGGGGAGGGAGAGCGCGGGGGGAGGGAGAGCGCGGGGGGAGGGAGAGCGCGGGGGGAGGGAGAGCGCGGGGGGAGGGAGAGCGCGGGGGGAGGGAGAGCGCGGGGGAGGGAGAGCGCGGGGGGAGGGAGAGCGCGGGGGGAGGGAGAGCGCGGGGGGAGGGAGAGCGCGGGGGGAGGGAGAGCGCGGGGGGAGGGAGAGCGCGGGGGGAGGGAGAGCGCGGGGGGAGGGAGAGCGCGGGGGGAGGGAGAGCGCGGGGGGAGGGAGAGCGCGGGGGGAGGGAGAGCGCGGGGGGAGGGAGAGCGCGGGGGGAGGGAGAGCGCGGGGGGAGGGAGAGCGCGGGGGGAGGGAGAGCGCGGGGGGAGGGAGAGCGCGGGGGGAGGGAGAGCGCGGGGGGAGGGAGAGCGCGGGGGGAGGGAGAGCGCGGGGGGAGGGAGAGCGCGGGGGGAGGGAGAGCGCGGGGGGAGGGAGAGCGCGGGGGGAGGGAGAGCGCGGGGGGAGGGAGAGCGCGGGGGGAGGGAGAGCGCGGGGGGAGGGAGAGCGCGGGGGGAGGGAGAGCGCGGGGGGAGGGAGAGCGCGGGGGGAGGGAGAGCGCGGGGGGAGGGAGAGCGCGGGGGGAGGGAGAGCGCGGGGGGAGGGAGAGCGCGGGGGGAGGGAGAGCGCGGGGGGAGGGAGAGCGCGGGGGGAGGGAGAGCGCGGGGGGAGGGAGAGCGCGGGGGGAGGGAGAGCGCGGGGGGAGGGAGAGCGCGGGGGGAGGGAGAGCGCGGGGGGAGGGAGAGCGCGGGGGGAGGGAGAGCGCGGGGGGAGGGAGAGCGCGGGGGAGGGAGAGCGCGGGGGGAGGGAGAGCGCGGGGGGAGGGAGAGCGCGGGGGGAGGGAGAGCGCGGGGGGAGGGAGAGCGCGGGGGGAGGGAGAGCGCGGGGGGAGGGAGAGCGCGGGGGGAGGGAGAGCGCGGGGGGAGGGAGAGCGCGGGGGGAGGGAGAGCGCGGGGGGAGGGAGAGCGCGGGGGAGGGAGAGCGCGGGGGAGGGAGAGCGCGGGGGGAGGGAGAGCGCGGGGGGAGGGAGAGCGCGGGGGGAGGGAGAGCGCGGGGGGAGGGAGAGCGCGGGGGGAGGGAGAGCGCGGGGGGAGGGAGAGCGCGGGGGGAGGGAGAGCGCGGGGGGAGGGAGAGCGCGGGGGGAGGGAGAGCGCGGGGGGAGGGAGAGCGCGGGGGGAGGGAGAGCGCGGGGGGAGGGAGAGCGCGGGGGGAGGGAGAGCGCGGGGGGAGGGAGAGCGCGGGGGGAGGGAGAGCGCGGGGGGAGGGAGAGCGCGGGGGGAGGGAGAGCGCGGGGGGAGGGAGAGCGCGGGGGGAGGGAGAGCGCGGGGGGAGGGAGAGCGCGGGGGGAGGGAGAGCGCGGGGGGAGGGAGAGCGCGGGGGGAGGGAGAGCGCGGGGGGAGGGAGAGCGCGGGGGGAGGGAGAGCGCGGGGGGAGGGAGAGCGCGGGGGGAGGGAGAGCGCGGGGGGAGGGAGAGCGCGGGGGGAGGGAGAGCGCGGGGGGAGGGAGAGCGCGGGGGGAGGGAGAGCGCGGGGGGAGGGAGAGCGCGGGGGGAGGGAGAGCGCGGGGGGAGGGAGAGCGCGGGGGGAGGGAGAGCGCGGGGGGAGGGAGAGCGCGGGGGGAGGGAGAGCGCGGGGGGAGGGAGAGCGCGGGGGGAGGGAGAGCGCGGGGGGAGGGAGAGCGCGGGGGGAGGGAGAGCGCGGGGGGAGGGAGAGCGCGGGGGGAGGGAGAGCGCGGGGGGAGGGAGAGCGCGGGGGGAGGGAGAGCGCGGGGGGAGGGAGAGCGCGGGGGGAGGGAGAGCGCGGGGGGAGGGAGAGCGCGGGGGGAGGGAGAGCGCGGGGGGAGGGAGAGCGCGGGGGGAGGGAGAGCGCGGGGGGAGGGAGAGCGCGGGGGGAGGGAGAGCGCGGGGGGAGGGAGAGCGCGGGGGGAGGGAGAGCGCGGGGGGAGGGAGAGCGCGGGGGGAGGGAGAGCGCGGGGGGAGGGAGAGCGCGGGGGGAGGGAGAGCGCGGGGGGAGGGAGAGCGCGGGGGGAGGGAGAGCGCGGGGGGAGGGAGAGCGCGGGGGGAGGGAGAGCGCGGGGGGAGGGAGAGCGCGGGGGGAGGGAGAGCGCGGGGGGAGGGAGAGCGCGGGGGGAGGGAGAGCGCGGGGGGAGGGAGAGCGCGGGGGGAGGGAGAGCGCGGGGGGAGGGAGAGCGCGGGGGGAGGGAGAGCGCGGGGGGAGGGAGAGCGCGGGGGGAGGGAGAGCGCGGGGGGAGGGAGAGCGCGGGGGGAGGGAGAGCGCGGGGGGAGGGAGAGCGCGGGGGGAGGGAGAGCGCGGGGGGAGGGAGAGCGCGGGGGGAGGGAGAGCGCGGGGGGAGGGAGAGCGCGGGGGGAGGGAGAGCGCGGGGGGAGGGAGAGCGCGGGGGGAGGGAGAGCGCGGGGGGAGGGAGAGCGCGGGGGGAGGGAGAGCGCGGGGGGAGGGAGAGCGCGGGGGGAGGGAGAGCGCGGGGGGAGGGAGAGCGCGGGGGGAGGGAGAGCGCGGGGGGAGGGAGAGCGCGGGGGGAGGGAGAGCGCGGGGGGAGGGAGAGCGCGGGGGGAGGGAGAGCGCGGGGGGAGGGAGAGCGCGGGGGGAGGGAGAGCGCGGGGGGAGGGAGAGCGCGGGGGGAGGGAGAGCGCGGGGGGAGGGAGAGCGCGGGGGGAGGGAGAGCGCGGGGGGAGGGAGAGGGAGAGCGCGGGGGGAGGGAGAGGGAGAGCGCGGTGGGGGAGAGCGTGAGAGATTATTAGAAACAAAGACCCAAGTCTCATAAGGATAAATTAAGTAGACATCCAAGGACTGTAATTGTATGAATCAGAAGTCAGGGAAAAAAAATCTAGGATGGAGGAGATGTTTTAAAAGGGATTTCCAGACTCGACTTTGACACATGAAGACATTGGCACTGATGATGGAGCAATTTAATCTGAAGACATTCAAGGCCCCAGGTCCAACATGCTATTCGCATCACTCAAAGTGCAGAAACGTACACTCAATACCAGCACATTAAAAAGTTACTTCATTGGTTGTAAAGTACTTTCAGTTATCTGGAGAATCGGATCTGTGAGTAGGTTGGTTGATCTCCTGCTTATTTTGCTGCCTAAGTCCAAGCAAAAGGCTTCAGACAACTACTGGGTATGTCAAAGAACATCGTCCTATACACCAACTACATTATGACCGAGTGTGAATTCGCACTTGCTTTTGGTTATGGTCAAATTAAAACTGTTTCATTTCTGCTACTGGCTTTGTCTTCAACATCCAGACTTCGGGTTGAGTCAACAGCCCTCTGGGTAACCTGATAACAACCTAGTGGTTTAGTTGTGTAATGCTTTACACATTTCTGCTCAACAGGTTAATCGTCTATTAAAAATATGTTGAAGCTCTCCTTCAAACGCCCTAGTTGGCCTATTGAAATGAAACAGGCCAGATGAGGTATGCTGTCATAAGTGGCTTGTAAAGGTTGAATCCTTCACCATACCACACTTGCTCCTGATTCCATTCTGTCCTGCTCCTGTCTCATGTTACCTAGCAACTACCCAATCAATGTCCTTGTGATACCTTAGCAGCTTAAGCTTAGTCAAAAACTGTTTGCTTTCACATCAGGATGTAATTATAAGGCAAGGAGGAAATGTCAATTGCTAAGTTTTGTGTCAACATACTCCTGAAGTCAGATGACTGCATTCCCCTGCTCCACCTATTATGTACATACATCAACACCTATTTAATTTTCAGTAAAATAATGCCATGGATCTCCACAAAACAACAGAATAACTTATTAAAATAATCTTTTTGTTCCTGTAAAAATTGGCCAACAATGTTCCTCTTGAAGAGGAGCTCAAGTGCTACTGTTTCCTGCAAGATTCGTTCATTCACTCCAGGGCAGCTATTAATGATTAAGACACAGTCCTCTCAGATTTGTGAATTATTTCTCATTGTTATGGTGACATTTTCCAATCAGCCGAGATTTGGTTTTGGTGTGGTTAAGAACTCAGCCATTACAACAAACACTACTCATTGGGCTGGGCAAGAGAAACAGAGTTGACATTTCAAGGCAATTAACTTTTGACAAAACTGGGAAAATTGAGAAGACAAGAAGATTTCGAGTGCCAGAGACAGTGAAAGTGAGAGGTTTGTTCCACCATCCACACCAACTCTCTCCCCCACCTCTCCCCCCCCACCTTCCCCAAAAGACTGAACTATCAGAAGAAATCAAAAACCTGCCCAGCGAGTACACGAAGCAGAGTTGTGAATGCAGCTCAGGGGACATGACCCAGGACTCGGTAATGGAGAGGGTCAAGAACTTCAAACTCTTGGGCATTAACATCTCCGATGATCTGTCCTGGAGCCTCCGTGTCGAAGAAATCACGAGAAAGGCTCACCAGTGGATATACTTTGTGAGGTGTCTGAGGAGATTCGGTATGTCACCGAAAACTCTCGAAACCTTCTCCAGGTGTACCATGGAGAGCATTCTGGCTGGTTGCATCACTGCCTGGTATGGAGGTGCCAACTCTCTCTCCACTCTGTTACCATCCAAAAAAAAGTACAGGAGCCGAAAGATAAGCACTCAATGGCACAAGGACAGTTTCTTCCCTGCTGCCATCAGATTCCTGAATAACCAAAGACACTGCCTTACATTTCATGCAGTTTTTAAAAAAAATTATTTATCGTTGTAAAAGTAGCTTATATGAATGTTTGCACTGTGACGCTGCCTCAAAACACCGAATTTTGTGACTTGTTCATGACAATAAATTCAGATTCTGACCATAAAACCCCTTTCCCTCCATCTACAGCATCCAACATATTAATAGACTTATCCCAGCCTGGCCACACGCTTTTCTCCCTCCTCCCTTTGGGAAGTGAGATCACGCACCACCCAGATCCACAGATTGTCTTTTTCTCACCGTAATCAGACCACTGAAAGAATCCCAGATGGCGGAACGGTTATTACAACACTATTACAGCACCAACAACCCAGGTGCGAATCTGGCACTCTCTGTAAGGAGTTGGCATGTTCTCCCAATGTCTGCACGAGTTTCCTCCAGGTTGTAGGTTAATTAGTGGATTTGGGCTAGAAGGGCCTGTTACCGTGGTGTATGTCTAAAATTTAATAAAATGTTGTCTTTGTTCTCACTGATCTCTCTCTGTATCTCTGTACTACTGTTTTACTGCTGAAGTAAAACAGATCTTCTCAATTTACCTCCATACACTTGAAAATAAATGAACTTGGGAAGGGGAAAATATGGAGCGAGAGAGAGAGTCGTCAAAGGGAAAATGAAAATGGCATTAACTGAATTGATATCTGATTGATGGCAGGTCCTCTACCTGGTGGAGGTGTAGGTGGAGAGAGACAGGAGAGGAAATAAACGATTCAGGACCATTCTGCACCAAGAAATCTAGATGCTTGATAAAGCCATCACCTTTTAACTGGTCCACAGTATAGGACAGGCAGGTAGCTTTGATGGTGAGAGTGACATTTTGCCATTTCCCCTCAAAGAATTTTGACCTGCAGAAGAAAAATCAAGATAACTGCCCAGTGAGTGCATGCAGTAGTACAGAGAGAGATCAGTTAGAACAAAGACAACATTTTATTAAATTTTAGACATACAGCACAGTAACAGGCCCTTCTAGCCTTGCAAGCTTGGTGCACCAGACAGACCACATTCCACAATAAACTTAGCCCTGGGAAGTTTATGTTCACCATGAATCAACAAACTATAATGATACAAATCCAAGAATAAATTTATATGAGTCCCCAGATTTACCTAAACAAAAATGTTAAAAGTGGTGAGTTTGAACCATTTCAAATTGCTGAAATAACAGGGTAGAATCTTCTAAAGGTGATAATCGTCCCTGCTCATTGTTGCGAAAGGACTGATGGGGTGGGGGGGGGGAAGGGGAAGATGAGTCATTATCACTTATTCCCAAGTTTATTTCTGCTAGTTTATTCTTCAAATTGAGTACAAATGACTTGGAAAAGAAGCACATTCACTCTTCCTCATCGATATCCAGCACTGCAAAGCAGATCAGTTTGTGAATCACTATTCACATAGAGGATTTATGTCTGAATAAAAATGAGACAATTTAACTTTGGACATGTGTACTCTATGAGCCACTTTAAATTGCAACAAGCAGTGTCATACACAAAAAGGAGGTTGTATTAATCAGATTACAAATAGAGTCCCAAACAACATCCAAAAATGACATATTCAAATCCTGTTTCCAATCATTTTTGATTTTAATTAGTGAGACTATTCTTAAATCCAGCAAGTTATCAATAATTGATATTGAATCTTTATGGGAAAGCTGTAAACCAAAAAGTTAATCAAGAATGTTTGCCTTGGGAATTTGTGGGGGGGGGGGGGGGTGGGGGGCAGAAAAAAAAAGGATTTTTGATTGAACAGTGTCTAATTTGTAAATATCTAAAAAGTGTTTGGCAAGTTAAATTTTACCACCACTTGTTCAAAGGAATAAAAGTGTCTTTAAAACATTGAATATCTAATCTATGCCACTCCTTAAAAGCAGTATCTACCAAAAGGTTGAAAAAGTAGATTAGATATAATAGGGCTGAATGAAAAAAAAACACACAGATGCTGGAGAAACTCAGCAGGTCAAACAGTGCCTTTCTGTAGCGAAGGTGAAGATACATCACCAACGTTTCGGGCTTGAGCCCTTCATCGAGGTGTCACATATGGCAGGTGGATTTAGTACAGATTGGAATGGTATGATAACATCACCTATACTAGCCAAACTCAACAAAAAGCATCACATACCCGTGAGTGCGACGGCAGGTGGGTTTTGTTTTATTTTGAGACTGCATTTTCAAATAATTATAATATTCCTTGTAAAGCCTCAATTTTGAATGTACTGCCTTAGCACCAGATTGCGAGGACGTGTTCTGCTCCACTTCACACTGTTTGAAAATGCCTCATTACCATGCTTAATTGTGTAGCAAAATTCCCACACCGACGTAAAAAAAAGAATGAAATGGGTAGATGGACTAAATGGCTTTTTCTTACACGGTGAATAGTAGGGCCCTGGAGGGTGTTGTGGAAGGCAAGAAATGCATTCAAATGGAAACACAGGCAGACACGATGGTGAAGAAGGCACATGGCTTAATTGTGTTCATCAGAAAGAGAGGATGATGAAGAGGAGAGCAAGAGGAAAAAGAATAAGGAGAGAAAGCCTTGAAGAATTCAAATGAGCACACAAAAGTGTCAGCAAAGTGAGTCCTTGTTAGCAGAGAGATTAAAGAACTAGCAATAATAACAGTATATACAGGCCTTCATGCCTGCTCCATCTAGCAATAAAATCATAGCTGATCTTTTACCTCAGTGACACTGTCCTGCATTAACATTTCCATGCTTTCAATCCCCTATCATCAAAACATCTATTGTTGTCTTTCTCCACTCAACAGCTGAGTCTCAGAGAATTCCCAAGATTCACTATTTACACGGTGAAGAGGCTTCTTCCCTTCTCCGGCTTGAATGGCAGACTCCTTACCTGGATGTAGTTGACCTTGGTTTTAGACAAAGTACAGAAATCCTGGAGGAACTCAGCAGGTCTCACAGCGTCCATAGAAGGTCATTGTCGACATTTCGGGCCTGAGCCATTCCCCAAGGTGTTTCACTCCTGGTTCACTAAAGGCAGCATCCTCCCTGCATCAGGCCCTATAAATGTGTCTGAATGAGACTACCCCTCATTTAGATTCATAAAAGATGTTACCAGAACAAAGGAGAAACTAGAAAGACTGGGATCTTGCTATGGAGCAAAGGAGGCTGATGGGTGACTTTATACAAAATCACAAGGGTCATAAATAAGGTGAATGGACATTGTCACTTTCCCAGGTTGGGAGAGTCCAAAACGAGAGAATCTAAACACAAGACATGCAAGATGAAAATCGGCGGGGCACTTTTTTCCACCCAAAGGTGTTTGGATCGAGCTGCCAGAGGAAATGATAGAGGCAAGTACCATTTCAATATTTTTTAAAATCAGACAGGAATATGGGGAGAAATATCCAGGGGGGGGGGGGGGAAGAAAAGGCCAAAGGGGGCCTGCTCAGGTAGACAAGTGGTTTATAAACTTTTTCTTTCCATTCACATACAACTTAAGTAATCCCTATGCCAAAGGTGCTCAGTGATTAGTAAGGGATTGCTTAAGGTGGTACGCGAGTGGAAAGAAAACCACGGTTTGAATCGGACCTAATTGACTCGTTATATGCACGGTTTCAGAACTCCAAAGTGACAAATTTTTCCTCAAGCAAAGTATTTCAGTCAGAATTGGGTCGAGAGTAGCGATTCTCAACTTTCCCTTCCCACTCACATCCCACCTTAATCACAGAGCACGATGGCAGAGGGATTACTTAAAGTGGGATGTGATGAGAACCACTGGGCTCAAGGGTCTTCTTCCCTGGCCAAGGAGTCAAGATAGAAAGTAAGACAGGGAAGTAAATCGGGTTAGTAACTTACCAGGGCGATACTTGGGGTTTGTTTTTCCCCCCAGACTCAAGCGGAGGAAAGTTGTCAAACTAGAGGATACTGCCCTGAACGAGTGTCTTTGGCCATCGGTGACTGCTGCCTCCGGGAGGGAGAACTCTTCATGTCACCGAGTACAGGGACGAGGAAAGAAAACGCGTGATACAATTGTCGGGCCCATTAATTATCAACCCCTTTGCGGGCTGCAGTTCAACGATGTTGCAGACTTAACTCAAAGAAAAGCAAAGTTTACCTGTGATCCGAGTATGGGTTCGAGCAGGGATTTCCCGGAATGGCCCCGTTGGTGCCGAGGTGCACAGTGCAACACGAACTAACACAGCGGAGCCGAACCCAACGTCCGGGCGAAGCGCCCACCCCGCAGCCTCGCCGGGCTGCTCGTGCTCAGAGACATTCCGCACCCCCTACCCCAACCCCACCACGTCCTGCCCCAAACAGAGCGTCACCCAAAGTCCTTGGAGCGAGTGAGGAACTCCGAGTGCTCTGGGAAGAGGCAGGAGTTGGCACTCCAAACTATCCCGGAGCACCCCTGTCAGGGGAATCTGAACTCTCTCTCAATTTGCCAAGCAGATTGTTGCAGTCAATTTCCGGAAATTGACCACATAAGATGCTTATAGTTTCCTCAATAGTGAGGGAAACACCGGTGTGTGGTTTTTTTTGGTCTTTAACCCTTTGAGGCCCTCCGGGTTCTATAGTCAACAACTGCAATGTCCATCGTTCCTTTAATGTGATGCATGCACATAGACTGTGCAGTGCAGAGCAGATTCAAAAGCTCAGTCGATCTGATGTACCACGTAACGAGCCCAGAGGACCCCAAAACCCAGTAGCAATAGATATTCACCAAGACAAATGGTTACTTAAACTAAAGTTGCTTTTAATTATCTTTAAACATGAAAATAGAATCACACTTATCAGTAATTCAAAGTGCACATGCACGTAATGTATGTGTAAGTTCAGAAAAATTCTGTGGTTCACTGCCCAATCTCACTTCACTAAGTTCACTGGTTGCAGGCAATTCTTCTTCTGTGCACAGAATTTAACATGCATAAAGTTCACCAGGCTTTGGTGCTCAAAAAGTAAATAGTTACTACTCAGGAAGGTTCTTGTTGGTTTTCAGAGAGAGATTTGTTGTTCCTGGACAGCCACAACTGATGTACTTCCATCAGTCACCTCAGTGTCTTGCTGATGAAACTTGCCCCGTCAGGGTTCTCCAGATGATAACCTCTTTCTTTCAGGTCACCTCAGAGTTCCTTTTTGTTTCCCTTATTCCAAGTGAAACATTAGACAGCCAGTCCTCTCCTCTTGCATGAACCACAAGGGCTGTTAACCAGGTCGTCTTCCAGTCAGGCTTGCCAGCTTGTCCTGTTTCCGTCCCAGATACTTCTGCTGGCTGTAACACTGTACAAGTGACCTGATGAGTGTGTGTGTGTGTGTGTGTGTGTGTGTGTGTGTGTGTGTGTGTGTCTCTCTCTCTCTCTCTCTCTCTCTCTCTCTCTCTCCGAGAGAAAGCTTGTTTGACTCTCTCTGCTTACTACATGACCCTCTTACAACAGCAAGTTCTCCTTCAGATTGTCTGCAGCACTGACCTACTCTTTCATCTATTGCCTTTTGCAAACAACAATCCATTAGTGAAATCTCTTGAGCACTCTTGAAAGCTTTTGCAAAAGCTGTTAAGGCCCCGATATGTCTAGCTCCAGTATTTCAAATAAGATCTGTTTTAATGTGTTTGTATGTGACCTACACTAAAAATAACTTTCCCAATTTATCTCCCCAAAACATATCACAATCAGCATTAGGACTGCTCTAGGACCTCAGGCTTCCATTACCATCGAAGGGGAAGTCCCTAAAGACACACCTAAGGTATGGCAGCCAGGGCACATGCCCTGGGCGCAACTTGGAGGGGCGTCAATGCCCTCGCTTCGCCCTCCCATGATTGAACTCCAGTACTGAGCCCAACGCTGAGTCCCACCTTTCACCTCATGCTCATCGCCAGTCAACCTGACCACTGATCCTGCTCCTGCTGTGGTGCTGCCTGAGTAAGCTCAACATCTAACTCCCAATCCCGACGTGACACCCGACTGCCTCTCTGATTCTATTCAGTCCCGTCCGTCATGCACCCCCCAATCTAACTCTCATCACCCGACCTCCTCAGCCTCTCTTATCCTACCTAGACCCGTTCATCGGCCCCTCCCTCCCATCTAAATCCCGACACCCGACCGCCTCAGTCTTGCTGATCCTAACTTGCCCCATCCATCCACCCACCCGCCATCTAACATCTGGCGCCTGACTGACTCACTGATCCTCAGGACTTCTCCTTTAGCCTTGTCCTCGTCACCTACCAACCCAACCGCTTCACTGATCCAGCACCGACACCTGACCATGAAACATTTCCTTATGAAAAAGAAGGTAAATGGAACTGAAGGAAGGAAGAGACAAAAGTTGGAAGCTGAGGAAGCCAAGGAGTTGAGCAAGTTCTTCATGCCATTCTTTGAAAAGCCTGGAGTAAGTAGTTTGGCACATTCCATGGAGCTGCCTGCACCTGCTACAGATTTGTTAGAATCTGAAGGTGTCATGAGCCGAGGAGGAAGTCAAGTCAGATAAATCCGAGTATGATGAGATTAAGAGGGAGGCTGCCACAGAGAACGTGGACATGACTAGAGGGGTAGATGATGGTGGTGGTGTTTATAATGACAAAATTTTACCTGATGAGATTGAACCTGACTATACTAAACCTAGTGAACAGGCTGGTGTCTGCCATACCAGAAGTGATTGACATTGGACTTCTGAAGTTTGACAAGGATACTGGAAATGCAATTCTGCTTGATGTGTTGAGAAATTAAATAATAAAACTTGGTTTGAAGTATTTTAAGAACATCAAGGGGCCTTTCCTACCAACAAAAAAAACCACTCAATGAACAAAATGTGGTTCAAGACTAAATTGGGAAATGGTCATGGTGAGGAAGTGACTTGCTCACGGCCGGTATAGTCCCCTTCCTAAAGGTCTGCATTTTTAATCTGTTATCTTCTCTATTTCTGGTCAGACCTGTTGAATCCTGAGGTCAAGTAAAGTCAACACTCTTAGATTGAGTTCAAATATGCTCAGTTTTATCCCACCATTACTGTTTTTTACTCCCTAAAGCTCCTGTGCAACATGCCAGCCATTACAGTCGATAACCAATCTATATTATCCTGCAAGGCATTATCGTCGATAACCGAACTATCTTGTTTATCACTACGACATCACCATCAATCCTTATTGGAACAGGAAAGTGGATTCAACTAGTGGAAAGCACCTGAAATAATTAGAGTTCATGAAAATGTCAGGAATCATTAGGAGTGCTTCACACAGTGGAACAAAATGGAAAGAAATTTAGCTGGAAACAGAAGATTTATTGACATGGAATTTCAGTCACTGATTGAGAAGCGACGTGCTATCTTGACGAGAGTCCTTCACTGCATAAAATTCCTTGCAACTCAGATCCTGGCTTTGCGAAGACACAGGGAGGACTTAGCGAGACGATGACTCCAATATGGGAAATTTCCTTGACTTACTGAAACCACTGGCCATCTTTGACCCTGTCATAAAAGAACATTTCAGATGTGGAAAGTCATCCACGTCTTATCTTTCACCGGGTGTTCAGAATTATTTCATCCACTATTTGCCAGAAGCAAATAGTGAAGCAGTCATAGAGCCAAGTGATATGGTCTCATGATCAACTCGACTCCTGATCAGGCACACTGTGAGCAGAAGTAGTGAGGTAAGTGGACATTTATTTTGAGAGGAAAACAGTCTGAGAAAAAGAGTCCTTCCTTAGTTTTATTCAGGTAAGCAGAAGGATGCTGAGAGCTTGGTGAAGACATCTTGAACGTCTCCAATAACTCAGTGGTTAGAGCACTGGTCTTGTAAACAAGAGGTCATGAGTTTGTTCCTCACTGGGGCCTCATTTCTGTGACAAGGTGATGACTCTGTCTTCCTTACAGTAGACAAAGTTAAAGAATTTCATGTATACTACATGATGATAATGGAACCTTTATATTTAGAGAAGAATGAAATGGAGCAACAAGATTGTCGGTCACACTGCTATGACAACACTGCTGTGATGGCGACACACAGAAGTGGTGTTCATCAAAGAATAAGTGAGAAAAACAACACGGCAGTGTTTGTAAATTGCGACAATCACTCACTTAACTTGATGGGTGCACATGTAGCCAAGCAGGATATAATGATGGTCGCATTTTTTTGGAACCATCGGAGCTCTCTACACATTTTTCTCTCATTCAACACAGCACTGGGAAAAACTCAAAAGCGTCATGCCTGTGGTTATTAAATCTGAGTCTAAAACTTGGTAGAGTGCATGGACAAAAGCAGGGAGAACTGCCAACAAGTACCTTGAGGAGATACTTAAAGTTTTCTAGGACATGAAGCAATGAAAACGAGATCAGTGAAACAAGAAGTGACGCAAGGCAGCTGTACAACCGTATGTTGAGTTAAGATTTTCTGACTTGGCTTGGATTTTGGAACAAAGTAGTCATTTGCATTGACTGTATTCAAAAGAGGCTGCAAGATCCTAACATAAACTTCCACGATGCTGCTCTGGATTTGAAAAAGGTGCTGGCTGTCCACCCTAGCTATGCCCTTCTTGTTGATATCTATTAAGTCACCTTTCATCTTTCTTTACTCCAAAGAGAAAAGTCCAAACTCTGTTAACCTTGCCTCACAAGACATATTCTCTAATCCCAACATCAACCTGGTAAATCTCCTCTGCACCCTCTCCATAGCTTCCACATCCTTGCTATAGTTTGGTGACCAGAACAAAATACAATTGTCCAAATGTGGTCTAACCAGAGTTTTATAGAGCTACTACATTATATCATGACTCTTGAACTCAATTCCCCAATTAATTAAGACCAGCCTTCATACCTACGAACCAACCAATATGGCAACCTTGAGAAATTGGACCCCAAGGACCCTCTGTTCTTCTAGAATCCTGCCATTAAACATGTACTCTGCTTCAACATTTATACATTTACACATTTACCTTTCAAGTTTGACCTTCCAAAATGCATCACCTCACACTTATCCATCTGTCACTTTTCCACCCAATTCTGTTGTAACCTTCTACACTATCCATAACACCTCCAACCTTGGTGTCATCTGCAAACTTAACTGGCCCATCCCACCACTTCTTCATCCACGTCATTTATAAAAATTACAGAGCAGGGATCCCAGAACTGCCGAACTCCACTAGTCACTGTCCTCCAGGCAGAATATGTTTTATCTACTCCTATCTTTCTGGGGGCAAGCTATTTCTGAATCCACACAGCCAAGGTACAATGGAGCCCATGCCTCATGACTTTCTGTATGAGTCTCCCATGGGGGATTTTGTCAAATGCTTTATTAAAATCCACATCCTACCTCCATCAATTGTTACTTCCTCAAAAAACTCAATTAGGCTCATGAGCCATGCTGACCATCCCTGAGAAGACACTGCATCTCTAAATACTTGTAAATCTTGTCCCTAAGAATCCTCCCCAATAGTTTTCCCATTACTGACGCAAGACTCACTGGTCTATAAATCCCAGGATTCTCCCTATTACCTTTTTTAAACATGGGGACCATATTTTCCATTCTCCGATCCTTGAGTGCCTCCCCTGTGGCCAGGGAGGACACAAAGATCATTGCCAATGCCCCTGCAATCTCTTCCCTCGCTTCCTGTAGTAACTTGGGGCATATCTCATTCAGTCTCAGGGACTTATCAATCCTAATGTTTTTATAAAGTTCCATCACTTCCTCTTTCTTAACCTCAATATGCTCCAGCACATTCTATATACTGACCTCACATTGACCAATGTCCTCTCTCTGGTGAACAAGTAACTTCCTTTATCCTTAAGTGCCCATAACTTTACTCTTGTCATCCTTCTGTTCTTCATGCATGTATAGAATGCCTTAAGGTTGACCTTAATCCTCCTTGCTAAGGCTTTCTCATGCCCATTTGAGCTTTCCTAAGGTCCTTCTTGGCCACCATATCATTCTCATGAGCCCCTCCAAACTTTTTCTTCCCAGAACTTGTGTATGCTCTCTTTTTCCTCTTAACCAGCTGCCTCATCTCTTCTGTCAACCATGGTTCCCTTATCCTACCATCTTTTCCCTGTCTCAATGGGACAAACCTTTCCAGGATCCTGAGAAAACTGTTTCCAATTTACTCTCCCTTGTTCCTGCCTCATCACATCACAATTAGCCCTTCCCCAATTAAACACTTTACTATTTTTTCCCACCCCTATCCTTGTCCACAGCAATGCTAAACGTCAGCCAGTTGTGGTCACTGTAACCAAAATGGTCCCCCACCGAGAGGACTGTTGCCTGACCAGGTTCATTACCCAGTACTTGATCCAGTATGGCCTCTCCTCTATTTGGTTTGTCCACATAATGTGTTAGGAATCATTTTTGGAACCAGCTGAAAAATGCTGCCCCATCTATCCCTCTTTCAGTAAGGAGATGCCAGTCAATATTTGGGAAGTTGAAGTTTCCCCATGACAACAACCCTGTTATTTCTGCACCATTCCAAAATCGTCCTGCTTACCTGTTCCTCTGTGCCCTGAGGGCAATTTGGGGCCCTATAAAATAATTCCAATATACAATGATTACTCTCTTCCCTTTTCAGTAGACAATCCCTCTACAACATCCTCCCTATCTGCAGCTGTGATACTATTCCTAATTAGTAATGCTACTCCCCTGCCTATTTTACTCTCTTCCTATCCCTTCTAAAACATCTACCTGACCTTAGCTGAGGCATGTCCTCGAGCCAAAGCCTCTAACTCTCTACTTCTACACTGGGTCACTCACAAACTGGCCGATCTTCCCTTCTTTTTATTTGCTGCTGGCTCTATTTGTATCATAGATTCCAACCAGTGGCTGACGCTTTCCCTCCCCTTCAATTTAAATGCCCCTGAAACAAAACACAATACCCGACACTCGCCAGTCTTCCATCAGTTATGAATTTCAGCTCTCCACGTCCATGAAGGCTAATGTCAGGGCATGCATTTGGAAACATTCCTATCCCAGAGAATCCATATGGGCCTGTTGTCCAGGACAGTCCATCTTTGAAATAGTGTGTCCCCAGGTGAACAATGCTCTGCACAAGTCCTCGGATCAAGAAAGGTCATCTCCATTAGCGGAATGGTTGTCCTGTTGAGTTCCTGGTATCAAGTTTGACTGCGGTCTAGAAGAGTAGGGGTGGGGGTCTAGGGAGCCCAAACATTGTCCCTCTCCAGAACAGAGTAAAGCTGTGCATCTCTGAAGGATCTCAGTGCCAATTACCCTCCCAATACCACACAGAAGAGAAGGTTAGGGAGAAAATGTTTTATGCACCAAGTGGTTAAAGCCTAGTTGATAAGTGAAAACAAAATGAATCACAGGAGGATGAAAGAGAAGTGCATGGGCTGAATGAGAGCTGCAGCAGATTTAGGGGGCATGCAATGAAGAATTGCTTATGTATAGTTGAAAAGAAAAACAAATGAAAAGGTGAGCAGAGTCATGAATATAATTGAACAGCATAAGCCTTGAAGAGAGGCATTTTCCAGGGTATGCACCATATGCCTTGGCTGCATTCCCCAAACATTAAGTAAGTCACCTATAGATCCCCGTATCCCTCAGTTAGTAATGTTCTAAAACTATCCTTCCAGGAAGAGAAATTATGCCATTCCTTCCTGTGTCTCCTAGCATAAAACCAGTGCTCTTGTTCGACTCCTCCATGCTCTTCATTTTGCCTCTCTCCACCCGCAATCGCTCTTCCTGTTCATCCACCACCTCCCTCTTTTGAAAGAGCAGTTACAGTCTCCACCATTTCACTCCCCACATTGCTGTTTTCCATTTGCTGCTCCAGTTATGATGTTCCTCACACTCAGTGATCCATTAACGGTCTCAGTTCCAAAGAATCCATTTTGCATTTAATAGATTTGTACGGAAAATGCCTTATTGGAAGATGCAATCATTTGATGGCTTTTAAAAAATCACTGTTTTAATGACAGAGGAGCAATTGTTCAGAAAATATCCATCATTGGAAAATATAATTATGTTAATTTATTATGGTTATTTGGCAGCCAAATAATTGAATGAGTTGGAAATGTAATGTTCATAGAATGTGCTGAAAAATATATGGGTAAAAATGATAGTTTTCCCAGAACTTTCTTTGTGCTGAGCTCTAGAGCCATAAAGGCTACAAGGCCATAGATGTTACTTCTAATTAATGTCAGACCAGACAAAGGTGAAATCCCATTTTTGATTCAATGACCCAGCAGGGATGCACCTATATATCATGAAAGAGTATAAAGAGGTGTTTGGGAGATAAATTGGGAAAGATTTGTTAGATCAGGTCACACACAAACACTTTAAAACACAAAATTTTTGTGGGAGCTTTTGCAAGAGACTCATGATGGGCTGCTATTTGCAAAAGGCAACAATGTAGCAACATGCAGCAGCAGCTTTGTCTGACAAACAATTTGCTGTCTGGAAGAGCCTGTGATCTTTGCATGCAGAGAGAGAACAGCTTTGCTCTCAGAGTGGGAGGGAGTGAGAGAGAGGAGAGACGCAGACTTCAGTTCCAGAGGGACAAGGTGGCAAGCTTTGGAAAACTGCCTGGTCAAAGGAGAGGACCGGCTGTCTGGTGTTTCCCTTGGAAAAGGAGAAACAGAAAGGAACTCTGTGGTGATCTGAAAGAAAGACGTTATCATCTGGAGAACCCTGAAGGGGGCAAGTTTCTTCAATAAGACACTGGAGTGGCTGTCCTGGAACAAGAAAACTCTCTCTCTGAAAACCAACAAGAACCTTCTTGAGTGGTAACCATTTATCTGTTAAGTACCAAAGCCTAGTGAACTTCTGTGCACAGTACTAGAATTGCCTGCAATCAGTGAGATTGGACTGTGAATCAAAGAACTTTTCTAAACTTATATACACATTACACACACGTGCACTTAGAATTAGAGGGGGGGTTAAGTAGGTTAAGTGAATCAATAGAGATATTTTAAAGTTTGATTCTGATTTCATGTTCAAAGATAATTAAAAGCAACTTTTGTTTAAGTAACCCTTTGTATTGGTTCATATCTATTGCTGCTGGGTTTTGGGGTCCTCAGGACTTGTAACAGTCTCTTTCACAAATCATAGCATAATCAACCTTGGCTGGTCTTCTCACAAACTCTTGTCCATTGCTCAGTAAACCTCCCTCATAAGATGAAGGATGGTGAAGACACCCAGGAGAGAGCCAATGCTGGAATTTGAAGCCAGACACAACCGACTTTGAGGATCTCAGCGGTTCAAGCAATGGCAGGAGGAGAAAAAGAACAGTCGCATTTCAAGCCAAAACCTTTCCTCAGGGCTTGTTCTGATGAAGAGTTTTTGCCCCAAAGGTCAATCATTCTTTTCTGCCCACTGACGCTGCTGACCCACTGAGATCCCCAGGGAGATGAAGGATGGGAACGTGCCATGGCTGTATTTCAACTCCAACCTGGAAGTTGGGGCAAAAGTTCATGGGAAAAGGTGAAGATTTGGACCCTTGTATTTGAAGGTCTAACAAAAGGGAAGAACAACATTGTCGAAGTGAACTCTAGTTAGGTAGACACATTTCTGTGTTCCCATTCACTGTGCAAAAACCATTCAGACTGTTTGTTTATCAGGTAAAACACAAGACAAAAGCTGTTCACTTTTCTGCTTTTACATTTTCACCTCCAATTTTCTCTCTCAATTTACAGGGCCATGGAAAGAGGGTACAAACTCAATTGGCCACATGTTTTCTCCTCTGTGATGACCATTCCATGGCATTTTAAAAAATAAAACTATAACAGAAGAACTTTGTACCAGTGGCTATTCTTCATGAATGAGGCGATTCACTGAAATGAATCAATACTCTCACGCAGTGTGGAGAGCACCTGACATGTCCCTTGTCCTCCCTACATTCACTGTAACACTGGGGAAAGTGGGAATTTCCTAAGCAGGTGCTCCCTCCTTGTCTGTATATTGTTATTAATATCATTCAAGTGTTAGATTTGGATATTCCTAGGTTTGAAGGCTTTTTATTCATGAACTGCTGTATTGCTTATTGATGTGGGCCTTATAATAGAGAGTAGTGATATGGACTAGGGTGATAATTGCACTATTAAAGGCTGAAAAGATGCAGCTCACCTTTCTCCATGGCACAATTGCAACCAAACCCTACATGTAAATTTAGGAAGTGTCAGGCAGCATTTTGCATAAGATATGTACAACATCCTGAATAACACTTGATTACCTTTGTAATGATGTTTCATACTGTTCTAATATGTTTGATGTTAGCAGGTTAAAGTGAACACCATATTTAATTCACCATTATAGCATACACATTCTGCAAGAGCCAAGAATCGGTTAATTCCAGTTTAGGTAACATGGTATCAGCAATCAAAAACTGCCTCCAGATTCAAATCTAAGTGGCCTTCAATACAAGATAAAATAAGATTTGAGACAACACTGTAGAAATATTATTGGATATTAAGGTTTCTGAGCATTGTTATAATAGCAGAGATTACTGGAAATACTCAGCAGGACAGTTAGCATCCGTGGGGGGAGAAACAGTGCGGACGTTCACGTTGGTGACCATTTGTAAAAACTGGGAAAACAAACTTTTTTTACGTTTGAAAGAAAATGGAGGGGAGGGGAGAACAAAATGAATATCTGTAATAAGATGAGATTAATGGAGAATGGATGACACCGATTGATATCTATGGTTAGGATGGCTTGTTAACATCAGCTGATCTGTCTGGGGAAGGTGTAAATAGAGGGTGACAGAGGAAAGAGGAACAGTGATTGAATTCTGAGGTACCGAAAATGTGAAATAAAGGAAAATGGGGATAAAGCATACAGAATTTGACAACACCTGTGGAGAGAGAGAAAAGCAGCCTATGGTTAAACACAATAAACTGCAGATACTAGAATCAGAAACAAAAACAGTAATTACTTGAATATACAGCAGGCCAATCAGCATCCACAGAGAGAGAAATAGAACCAAGTCCTGTAGACCACCCCTTCCTCAAGAAAGTCATTGCTTTGCAACATTACCTCTGCCACCATATATTCTCTTGACCGCGCCCCCCCCCCCCCACCCCCAATAACCCTGCATTCTTACAGCAGAACTGGATCATTCTGAAATAAACTGGATATGTGAAATTACTGAATTCACTGTTGAGTTGGTGGATGAGATGTTTTCCTGGCATTTATAATGGGCTTCATTAGAAGAAAGGAAAGGCCAAACATTGAACAAACAATGTGAGTGGGACGAAGCAACAGGCAACTGGAAGCTCACGGTTACCCACCCATATGGAATTGGGGTATTCTGCAATTCGGTCATCTAAATGCATTTGGTTTCTCCAGTGTGGACGAGAGACAATAAATCAGAAGAAGAAGCGCCTGGAAAGAATGTTTTATTGTGAAACATGGAAGTCTGCAGATGCTGTAATTGCAGTAAAAGCGCAAAAAAAATATATTTTTAGATTTCAACATACAGCATGGCAAACAGGCCCTTTTGATGCTGCCCAATTGACCTACTCCCCCTGTACATTTTTTTGAAGAGTGGGAGGCAACTGGAGCACCCACAGGAAACCCATGCAGACAGAGGGAGTACAAAATCCTTAGAGGCAGCACCGGATTCAAACCCTGGTCACTGACGCTGTAACAGAGTTGTGCTAATGGTTACGCTAACCGTACCCCCGAATTATGGAGGAACTCAGCAGGTCAACAGGCGATAAAGACATATAACCGACATTTCCAGCTTGAGCTCTTCAATAAGGTATGAGCATAAAGCAGGCAGGCGCCAGACTAAAAAGGCTGCCTCTCCCATCCCTATCCCTCCAAACAGATGGGGAGGAGGAGCATAGGGAGAGACAGAGATAAAGCTAGAGAAAAAGGAAGCATAGGGATAGGGAAAGGGAGAGATGGAGTGCCAATGGAAACCAGAGAAGTTGACGCTAATGCCATCTGTTTGGAGGGTGGCCAGACAGAATATGAGGTGTTGTTCCTCCAATTTGTGTGTGTCTCACTCTGGCAGTGCCTGAGACCATGGACAGAGATGTCAGCATGAGAATGGGGCGGGGAACTGAAATGGGTTGCCACTGGGAGAGCACCGCTATTACAGCAAACAGAGTAAAGGTCCTCAGTGAAGTGATCTCCTAGTCCATGCCCAGTCTCTTTGATATGGGAGGAGACAGCAATGGGAGCACCAGATTCAGTAGATGACCCCTGCAGATTCACAAGTGAAGTGTTGCTTCACTTGGAAGGACTGTTAGGGGCCCTGAAAGATGGGGAGGGAGAATGTGCAGGTGCAAGTGTGGCATTTCCTGCAGTCACAGGGGTAGGTGCCAAGAAGATGAGGGAGTCCAGTGAGAGCAGTCCCTGGGAAAAGTGGAGAGGGGAGAAGAGGAGAAGATGTTTCAGGTGGTCGGATCACGCAATACGTGGCAGAAATGGTGAAGGATGATATGTTGGATGCAGAGGCTGGTAGGGCAGTAGGTGCGCACAAGGGGATTCCATGTGGGGACAGAAAGGGCCAGGGCAGATGTGCAATGGAGGATATGCAAGTGAGGGTCAAATTGGTGGGAGGAGTGGGGAAGCTACATTTTCTGAAGAAGGAGGACATCTCAGATGATTTTGCATGGTAGCAGACGCAACAGAGACAGAGGAACTGTGAGAACAGAATGGAGTGGACAGGGTGGGAAGAGGTATAATTGAGGAGGCTGTGGGAATTGATGGGTTTGCAGAAGATGTCGGTTGAGAGTTTGTCTCCCAAGATGGAGACAGAGAGATCAAGAAAAGGGAGAGTCTTGCTAGAGATGGATCAAGTGCGATGGAATATTTGGAAATTTTTTGGGAGATAAATTGTTAAAATTAGAGTAGGTTACATACATACACACATTTTAAAACAGATCTTATTTGAAATACTGAAGAATTCATATCCAGTGACTTTACAGAAACTATGGAAAATGTTATGCACATTTCACAAGGAGGTGCTAATTGAAATGATGTCATGAAATTAATGGACTGGAGTCAGGTCATCTGTGTTGGACATTTTTACAAGGCTTCTGACCTCTCTGCAAAGTGCTCACTCAAAGGTCATTGAGAGGTTTGTTTACCTAAAGCGACAGATGGGAGCAGAAGACTAACTCCTATTGTTTGCTGGAGAAGGTGGGGTGGTTTTGCAAGTGAGAGAGAGAAGGACATGTGGCTGGCATTTGGAACCTCAGATGGAGAGAGAGAAACTGAACAGTTGCAGCCAGGAGAAGCTTGTTGGAACTGAAACAGAAGCTCCAGAGTGGCGGATGGCTGGAAGAGCTATCTGCCTAATGTTTCTCTTGGAATAAGCAGAACAGAAAGGAACTCTGTGGTGACTTGAAAGAAAGAAGTTATCATCTGGAGAACCCTGATGGGGCAAGTTTCATCAGCAAGACATTGAGGTGACTAATGATGGTACCTCATTTGTGGAAATCAAGGAACAACACACCTCTCTCTGCAAACGTACAAGAACTTCCTGAGCGGTAAACATTTACCTTTTGAGCACCAAAGCCTGGTGAACTTTATACATGTTAAATTTTGTGCACAGTATAAGAATTACCTGCAACCAGTGAACTTGGAAGAATGAGAAGTGAAATTGAACTGTGAAGCAAAGAACTTTTCTTAAATTTACACACACACTACATACATGTGCGCTTCAAATTAGAAGGGGGTTGAGTTGGTTTAGTTAAGTTAATTGTGATAAGTTAAAGTTTGATTCTGTTTTCATGTTTAAAGATAATTAAAAACAACTTTTGTTTAAGTAACTACGTCGTGGTGAATGCCTGTTGCTGCTGGGTTTTGGGGTCCTTTGGGCTCATAACACAAGTGAATGTGAGGTCATGGTGGAAGTTGGCAGCAAAGTGGATAAAGTCGATGAGCTGATTGACTTTGCATGAGGCAACACCACTATAGTTATTAATGAAGTGGAAGAAGAGTTGAGGAGCTCTGCCTGTGTATAGGCTTGTAGCATGGGTTGCTCCTCATAGTCCAAAAAAAGGCAGGCATAAGTGGCACCCATCCAGTTACCTATGGCTACCCCTTTGATTTGGAGGAATTGGGATGAATCAAAGGAGGTTATTGAAGGTGAGGACAAGTTTTGCCAGCTGGAGGAGGGCGGTAGTGGAATGTTTTGGACCTTGGTTGCTTCTTCTTTCTTCTTTTTTCTTTCTTTGGCTTGGCTTCGCGGACGAAGATTTATGGAGGGGGTAAAAAGTCCACGTCAGCTGCAGGCTCGTTTGTGGCTGACAAGTCCGATGCGGGACAGGCAGACACGGTTGCAGCGGTTGCAGGGGAAAATTGGTTGGTTGGGGTTGGGTGTTGGGTTTGCTAGAAAGAGGTAAAAGGTCAAATGTTTCATCTCCTGATGGGAAGATGCCGTGAGAAGGAATTAGAAGTGAAGGAATGGCCCCTCCAAAGTGCCGGGAGGGGAGGGAGGGGAAAGTGTATCTGGTGGCGGAATTCTGTCGGAGGAGAGGAAATGTTGCTGAATAATCTGTAAAATATGGAAGTAGATGAGGGGAGGTTAGGAGGTAGGTAAGGGGAGGTTAGGAGGTAGGTGAGGGGAGGTTAGGAGATGGGGAGCCCTGCCCTACTCTTGCTCTCGGTGAGCATGAGACTGGTGAGAACAGAAGTGTGGCAAACGGAGCAGACTGGCTTACACATTATACATGATTGCCCTCTGCTGCTTATTTCAAGATTTACTGAACACAAAGACCAATATAACATTGCCTCGAAAAATAATCAAGCAAGACTGTCTGTTTCCCTGATGTACAGTTTCATTTCAATTAAACTAAATCAAATAAAATATTGTGCATTTACTGAGAGTTACTTGTTCCAAGATTTTCCTTCTGGATGCTTTGCCCCTAATGCTCTGAACATATACCTTTGGTGAAAAATGAACGCCTCTCCCAAAAAATTGGGTTTATATGAATGAGTGCCCACTCGTCAGTCATTGGGTGAATGACTATGTCATGTGTCTTGTGCTATCTGTGAGTCACTTGTGCAGAAGCATTACTTGCAAAGTTGGCTTGATGAACCTCCAGGCTGTGGAAACGTGGTTTGACAAATACCCTGTCATCTGGGCTCTTTTAAGTAACGTACTTACCAAGTCCTCCCTCATTAGACTTCATCAAGCTAGTAACAAATTCCAACCCCCACTCATCCCAGCTTCCAGCTCTTGACTGATTCCTCCCTTTCCTGACCACTCACTTTATACACCTTCCCTTCATCGCCATAATGATTCTCCAGCAACTACTCTTCAGTCTGAACCCATGTTCCCATCCCAGCACTTCTTCTGACCTTCTTAACATGGCCTGATGATTACTGTCCTGATTCAGGATTGAATAGCACCCTGCCAATCCTCGCCAACCATCACCCTTTAAATCCCTGCCTGACCAGATCACACCCTGATGACTGAAGTGAAAGACAAAAGTTTGCAGATACTGTGATTGTAGTTAAAAAATAAAAAAAATAGCACCTTTGGAAGACTACACAAAAGAGTCTGGAAAAAGAACCAACTGAAAAACCTCACAAAGATAAGCGTATTCAGAGCCGTTGTCATACCCACACTCCTGTTCGGCTCCGAATCATGGGTCCTCTACCGGCACCACCTATGGCTCCTAGAAAGCTTCCACCAGCGTTGTCTCCGCTCCATCCTCAACATCCATTGGAGCGCTTTCATCCCTAACGTCGAAGTACTCGAGATGGCAGAGGTCGACAGCATCGAGTCCACGCTGCTGAAGATCCAGCTGCGCTGGATGGGTCACGTCTCCAGAATGGAGGACCATCGCCTTCCCAAGATCGTGTTATATGGCGAGCTCTCCACTGGCCACCGTGACAGAGGTGCACCAAAGAAAAGGTACAAGGACTGCCTAAAGAAATCTCTTGGTGCCTGCCACATTGACCACCAGTGGGCTGATAACGCCTCAAACCGTGCATCTTGGCGCCTCACAATTTGGCGGGCAGCAACCTCCTTTGAAGAAGACCGCAGAGCCCACCTCACTGACAAAAGGCAAAGGAGGAAAAACCCAACACCCAACCCCAACCAACCAATTTTCCCCTGCAACCGCTGCAACCGTGTCTGCCTGTCCCGCATCGGACTTGTCAGCCACAAACGAGCCTGCAGCTGACGTGGACTTTTTACCCCCTCCATAAATCTTCGTCCGCGAAGCCAAGCCAAAGAAAAAGAAAAAGTTAAAAACACACAGAAATGCTGCAGGATCTCAGCCATATTCACAGCATCCATAGGAGGTATGGACATATAACTGATGTTTCGACATTACTGTCCATTAGTAATATATTGTTACCTTCTATGGATGCTGCAAGACCAGCTGAGTTCCTCCAGCATTTCTGTGATTTACAACCCGATGACCCTCCCCCCACTTCTGATTCCAGCCCATTTTCCCAAGCCACTGCCCCTCTCCACTGTAAACACCATCTCCACTTTTGTTTGCGTAACCAGGACCAGAATCTTTTGAGTTCACTTCCAACTGGTACAGTGAGCAAAGGAAAGGCACAGCTTTGTAATAGCACAGAATACCTGGTACCTTATACCAGCAGCCAGACCTGAAGTATTTGTTGGGCATGTCTCACATGTTTGGTATTAGCAGCACTAAACATAGACAAAGAAGCATAATATGCTTCTGGCTACACATAAACACTTTCGGTCTCACCTTATCATAGATATTCCTCTTGTACACTTATCCAATCTTCTTTGCTATTGATTTGCTTTCTCTTTCCCAATTTTGATAATGGGTCTTTGACCTGATACATTAACCCTGTTTCTCTCTCCACAGATGTTGCCTAACCTGCTAGTGTTTTCAGTATTTTCCATTATGATTTCAGATTTTCACCATATAAAGTTTTTTTGCTTACTCCAATAGTTTAAAACACATTAAAGGTGCTATTCAATTCCTAGATAAATATGTCTTCATTTCCACATAACCTCTGGCGATGATCTGAACCAAAATCTGAAAGACAAAAATTTCTTTGTCAAGGAACATTTATCTTATACAATTATAGCCAAAGCTGCTGTCAAAAGAAATATATATTGAAGTTAAATTAACAAGTTTTAGCTATAAAATGCTCCGACCTTATCTGATTAGAAAATATTTACTGGGGTTACTTTATTAAAGTGTTTTCTGAGGAGTGATTTTTTTTTTACAGATGGATGTTATGATTTGGCATGTGTCCAACCTTCATTACTTATGTGTGTCATGAAAGATATTTGTCAATGTCCCATGCAAGCCTGTAACTTCTTGGGACTACACTCAAATCTTCTGTGGAATGGAAGTCAAAATCCCTCAGATTAAACAACTGACCCATTTACTGATCATTTATCTTGGGAATAGTGGAGGTTGCCCATTAGATACTCAGATTTCAGATTTATTGATTTCAGCTCACCTCTAATAGGAATATAGATGGGCACCTCCATCTAATAGGAATATAGATGGACACCTCCATCTAATAGGAATATAGGTGGACACCTCCATCTAATAGGAATATAGATGGACACCTCCATCTAATAGGAATATAGGTGGACACCTCCATCTAATAGGAATATAGATGGACACCTCCATCTAATAGGAATATAGGTGGACACCTCCATCTAATAGGAATATAGATGGACACCTCCATCTAATAGGAATATACCATGACTACGTAGAAATAGAACATGTTTTAGGATGTAATGATCAAAAGCCATACCAACATAGAGAAGCTAAAATAAATTAATTACTGATATCTAAAAACAAAATTACTTTGTCAATGTTTACTTGAGTCCTCACTTATTACAGAAGCCAAGAAATATGATCAAAATAACTGAAGATAAATCTTAAATATAAACTAAAATAAATCTTTCTCTGAACAATGCTGATGTGCTTCTCCCTGCAGGAGTCTCTAAGCAAATGACACTTTGATCACAATCTTTTGGGAAGCATGGTTGGTGTAGCAGTTAGTTAGTGCAATGCCAGCAGTTGGGACTGGGCTTCGAACCCCACGTTGTCTGTAAGGAATTTGTAAGTTCTCCCCATGTCTTTGTGGGTTTCCTTCAGGGGGCTCTGGTTTCCTCCCACTGTTCAAAACGTACCAGGAGTTGTAAGTCAACTGGGTATAATTGGGCGGCATGGGCTCATGGGCCAAAATTTAATAACAGAGTGGGTATAAATTGGGAGAGGCCAACAAAACTGGATCCCCATTTGATAGGAAAAGAGACAAATTTAACAGAATAAGAAGGAACTTAGAATTTTTTTTGTTTGAATATTTCAATCGGTATTAAAATACATTGAGAGCTCTGGATGAAAGCTATTCATTACTTTGATTGTTAGAGCCACCGGTGCCAATTAAGTGTTGTGGATGCAGCGCTCCCTTTCTCAACTGTTTTACATGGGGACACACTTAACCAAGAAAGAAATGGAGAACCAGAGAGAGGGCTGTCAGGTGTTTCATGGTTTGTCGCCTATCAGTACAAATCAAGCATAGAGAAATAACCCATTCTCTTTCTCTGTGATTACTGACGCACTGCTTCAGCGGAGCAAGATCCGGGCATCACGAGGGGACCAAAAAGCTAAGTAACAAGTCCTCTGAGGAAATTAAACACAAATTGGGACAATCATAAACTTTTTCATAGGAATTTTCCCCTTTAAATCACCATCATCGTAAAAGATTAATTCATGAACCTACCATGCAACTAAATAATTTATGATATTTATGATACCTCCTACATTATGTTCCAAAGAGGATATGCCCTCCAATCTGAACAGGAAATTTTATATTGACTATTATGTAAATTTGGTGCAGCTGGTTATAAAATAGGTTTTTCAAATTGTAAGTATAGTCTCCTATAAATCAGCATCCATGCTGATTTATTATAAGTATCTCATGACTATGCAATTATGGTCAGTCATTAACCTCATTGTTTTATGTTGATGTTCTGTTGCGTAATTAGTACCCAAGGAATGTCCACTATAACCAAATGTAAGCTCTGTACAGCCATGACTGAACCGCCTTGGATTGTGACTTGGTCCATGTGCAATGTGAATAAACCACTTCAGTTTTAGATCTCACTCTATCAAGTCATGGGTTCCTTGTCTCTGTTCTTTTGACTGTGTACGTTAACCACTGGAACTTCAAACTATACTCATAGTTTCTCCAGTACCCAAAAGGAAGGAATAAGATTAGATGTTAATGCACAAACCATGTCACCCTACTCCATCACCTCTCTCCTTTACTCAGCCCAGTGGCATTTGATGCCATGCTTAGCTCATCGTAGCCAGAACATCTGCTCTAAAGGATTTTCATCCCAACACATTCATCAAGAGTCCATCCTAGGCCCACCTTTCTGCCATATCTACATCCAGTTCAATCACTCTGTTGGCATCAGCATTTAATTGGACATTGACTATATTTCCTTGTATGATATGACCTGTAGAGCATGTCGAAAGAATCAAAGGCTTGTTGATCCAAACCAAGGCTTTTATTAACTAGAAGACTGGAGTGTATCACATGTAGGTCGACCAGTCCAGAATGACCTGGTCTGGCTAGGAACAACCCTTTAAGACCTGCCAGTAGGCATGGCGATGCTCTCAGCCAATCACAATCATCCTACACTACAGTCTGTCCATCTATACATTGGTGATAGAATCTGTACTATCACATGACCTTCATCCAATATGCAACAGTGAAAGAGCTGCAATTTTTTTTAATTTTGGGAAGACTAGACTGGGACTTCAGATGTGTGGGTCAATGTCTTTAGATGTTACCTGACTCAATCTGCTCTGAGTTCCATTTAACTTTGTAAATATTTAGAGCATTTCTATATATTGATTTGGATCTTCCACAACTATGATGCAGAATTATATCAAGTTTGCCAGGCATAAACGATATCATCAAAAGGTGAACAATACATATTTTGAATAATGGATGAAAAATTACTTATGCACATTTCTTCTGTGCTTTTAAGAACATCAAACAAGCAGAAACTGGATGGGTGAGGCCTGCCTATGTATCAAATAAGACAGGCCCAATCTTAGCTGCTCCAGTTTTCCCCCAACCACCTATTTTCTTGAGGCCACTGATTATTTGGTTGACCTAGCTTTCTGCTGGCATAATGGTCAATCAACACTGGTCCTGGGGGGCGTGGCAAGATGGCATAGAGTCTAGACGTGCAATCTCGACCTCTCTGGCCAGACTTTTAAATACCCATTTTTTAACCCTTTGTTTCCAAGTTTAAACTTTTTAAATTTTAGTTTAAAGTATTAAGGAATTATTATGGCCACTAATGGTAAAAAGACTAAATCTCAAGTTCAAAGGAAAATACATTTTCGAAGTGCTGAAGATTTGGGGCCTAGACCACTTGAAACAGCCCCAGGCTCAATTTCTTCATTGTCTAAATCCCAAGGATCGCCTGTGGAGGCTGAAAAGGAAATGCATCAGGCAGCATTACAATCTGAAGAACTCGTTTTTCTTCATGAATGGATGAGAAGACAGCAAGATGCGGGGGGAGACCAGCAGCGACTCCCTGAAGAAGTCGGGATGCCGTCGCTGGGAGTCCAGACCGGCAGTAAATCTTTTAGAATGCCTTTTGTTGAATTGCAGCAAGAGCTGCAGTTACCTTGATCTGCCACCATGTCAGAGAGAGCTGAGCTGAGATTTACGGATTCACAATGTATATGCAATTAAAGGCAGCTATTCAACCTATATTGACATCTCTAATGAATGAGATGGTTCAAATGAATGCTGGTATAAGTTCAGAATTAAATATGGTTAAGACATGAGTGGATGCATCTTTCGAAGAATTTTAAAAATTTCAGACTGCTTTTTTGGACTGTAAACAACAAGTGACAGAAAAAGTGTTGAAGGTGGAAAAATCAGTCATAGAATTAGGAGATGGTGAGAAGGAGCTAGAAAGAAAAAATAGATTATTTGGAAAATCAAAGCAGAAGGAATAATGTGAAAATTGTTGGTTTGCCAGAAGGTATAGAAGGACAAGACCCTCTTTGTTTCTTTAAAGACTGGATTCTGCAAATATTAGGGCAAGAATTTTTCTCTGGGGGATTGGCACTGGAAAGAGCCCATAGAGCTTTAAGAAGAATACCCTCAGCTTGTCAACCCCTGAGACCAGTAATAATTCGATGTCTGAGTTATTTGGATAGAGAAGCAATACTTTGACTTGCAGTACAAAATGACAAACCCCATTATTGATTCAGAATAGTAGAGTCTTTCTTCATACTGATCTGAGTCAAGATGTCATTCAACATCGACATCGATTTAATCCAGTTAAAGAAGTTTTGTGGCATAAAGGTTATAAGTCTACTTTTCGTTACCCTGCAGTGTTGAAGGTGTTTTATGGACACTATCAATTTTGGTTTTTTGAAACTGATTGTGAAGCAATGATTTATTTGCTGACTCATTGCTGGATATGAGGACAAAGACGTAGCTCACCATTATCTCCTAAAGAAAAATTTAGTAGTTCTGTAAATGGAAGAAATGGCAGAAATGGAAAAAATGGGAATGGAAAGAGTCCACCTCCTTCCAAAATGGGATCTTCAAGACTGGAGTCTTTTGGATGAAAAGAAGAATTTTCTTATTTTATTTTTTCTCTTGTTATTATGATACTTTGATGTTACTGATTGTTTGGCTGGGGAGGGGGAGATTTGCACTAAGTTCTTTACTAGTGATCAGCCACTGGTGGGTGACCCACAACCAATTTTTGTTCAGGGGATTACTTCCTTTTGGTAGTTTCTTTTTGGGGGGGTTTATTGTTTTTTTTATTTTTATTTTTTAAACTTTTTTCTTAGTTTTTGTGATTTTTTTATTGGAGGGCCTATATATGTTGATTTGAGTTTTTATATAAAGATATTATTGGTATTTAGTAATAATAGTAGATATGTTGAAGTTGAGGTTTGCTACTTTTAATGTTCGAGGATTAAATAGTTCGATTAAACGTAAGAGAGTCGTGGTGTATATAAGAAAATGAAAATTGATATTGCCTTTTTACAAGAAACACATTTGAATGTGAAGGAAAGTGTGAAATTAAAAAGGGATTGGGTTGGGCATGTATATTTTTCTTCATTTAATTCTAGAGCTAAAGGTGTAGGAATTTTGATATATAAAAATTTATCTTTTGAATTACAATCAATGGAGGAAAAGGCAGGATGTATCCTTAAATTGAATTGTAAGATTTTTAGTGAATTTTGGATTTTACTTAATATTTATGCTCCAAATGCAGATGATGAAGTATTTATTTCAGATGCATTTTTATGTTTGGGTCAAGCTAATGATAATATTTTAGTTGGTGGTGATTTTAATTGTGTTTTGGAATCTTTATTAGATAAATCTCCGAAGAAAGTTAAAAAATCCAAGATGGCAATCCAGGTCCAAGCATTGATGAAAGTTCTTAATTTAGTAGATATTTGGAGATGTCTTAATCCGACAGAGAAAGAGTTTTCCTTTTATTCATCTAGACCTGAATAATTTTCAAGGATTGATTTCTTTTTAGTATTGGCACATTTACAAGGGAAAATACAATAGGCAGAATATAAAAGTAGGGTGATTTCAGATCATTCTCTGTTATATTTTACATATGAAATTTCTGAGAAAATTCAAATAGCTTATCATTGGAGATTTAATACAATGTTGTTAAAAAATACGGAATTTATTGATTTTTTTGAAAAAACAAATTAATTTTTTTTGAAAGAAAATTCTAAATCTGTTCAAAGTAAATTCGTATTATGGGATGCCTTGAAAGCCTATTTGAGAGGACAAATAATTAGTTATACTTCTAAAATAAAAAAGAATCAATTAAATCAGAGTCTTGAATTAGAGAAACAGATCGATGAGTTAGAAAATGAATTTCAGAAAGATGCTACAGAAGATCAGAAAATAAAATTATCTAGGTTGAAATTGAAATATAATACCTTGCAATCTTATCAATTTGAACGTGTGATGAATAGGACTAAACAACGGTATTACGAATGGGGAGAGAAAGCACACAAGGTATTGGCGTGGCAATTAAAGAAAGAACAGATATCGAGGACTATTAATGCTGTTAGAGGGAATTCTCTTATTACTTATAAACCTTGTGAGATTACATCTGAAGGAAAACAGAAAACTGGATCAATTGATTTTTTAAATCACAGTTGAATTTACTGATATTAGAGGATGGAAATATACAGGAGTTAGAAGAACCATTTACTGATTCGGAAATTAAAATGGCTATGCTGGAAATGCCAAATGGTAAATCGCCTGGTGATGATGGATTTTTGGTTGAATTTTATAAAATTTTTAATGATGATTTATCTACAGTGTTTGGGGATGTATTATATCAAGTTGGAGAATGTTATGATTTACCTGAGTCTTGTTCTCGTGCTTTAATTACAGTAATTCCTAAAAAAGATAGAGATCCTTTGAAGGTATCTTCATATAGACCAATGTTGTTGTTAAATGTAGATAAAAAATAATAGCTAAAGTATTAGCGAATAGATTGGTTAAACTTTTACCAAAGTTGATACATATTGATCAGACAGGTTTTATAAAGAATAGATATGCTTCAGATAACATTTTGGGAGTGATTAGTTTGATTAATAGATTTTAACAATCTTTAGATCATCCGATGGTGATATCCTTAGATGCAGAAAAAGCATTTGATAGGGTTGAATGGAATGTTTTGTTTAAAGTTTTGGAGAAATTTAAGTTTGGTCCTTCTTTTATTGGTTGGATTAGGGCTCTATACAGTAAACCGGTAGCTAGAGTATTGACGAATGGTTTGATTTCAGAACCTTTTAAGTTAACTCGATCAACTCGTCAAGGTTGTCCTTTATCACCAGCTTTGTTTGCATTAGTGATTGAACATTTAGCACAGTTGATAAGACAAAATACACAGATACAAGGTATGAAAGTTTTAGATGAGGAATATAAAATTAATTTATTTGCTGATGACGTATTGGTGTATTTAACAAATCCAGCTCAGTCACTTTTGCATTTGAAGGAATGTTTAATACAATATGGATGTCTTTCTGGATATAAAGTTAATTGGGAAAAAAGTGAAATATTACCGGTAAGTGAAGGAGATTATTCAGTTTATAAGAATATTATTAATTTGAAGTGGACTGATTGAATTAAATATTTGGGTATAATTTTGAATGTTAATTATCAATCTTTATATAAATTAAATTATGCTCCATTAATGAAAAAAATTAAAACTGATTTGATTAAATGGAAAGATTTACCTATTAATTTAATGGGAAGGATAAATACAATTAAGATGAATATCTTTCCACGTATACAATATTTGTTTCAATCTATTCTGTATTTATTTGATAAAAATTTTTTTCAAGATTTAAATAAAATGGTTAGGGAGTTTTTATGGAGGGGTAAATTTTCAAGAGTAGCTTTGAATAAATTAACTTGGAAATATGAGTTAGGGAGATTACGTTTACCACATTTTCAAAATTATTACGAGGCAGCCCAACTTAAATTTATTAGTTCATTGATGGATTTGGTATGGCCTCCTTGTTGGGCTAAAATTGAGATGGCAAGTATTTCTGAATTTGAAATACATCAAGTTTTGTTTAGGTGGAATATGAATTTGTTACAACAATATAATGTGCCTGTATTAAAACATTTAATGAAATTATGGATAAATAAAAATAAAATGATAGGTTCTAGGGGTAAATTATTGGCTTTGACTCCGTTGTATAATAATCAACTTATTTATTTTTCAATACATAATCAAAGTTTATTGCATTGGAGATTTAAAGGTATGGAAAATTTGGGAGATTGTTTTAAAGAGGGTAAGTTTTTATCTTTTAATCAGATGAGGGAAGGTTTTGTTATTGATAAGAATTCTTTATTTCTTTATTATCAAATTTGATCTTTGGTAAAAATGTATGTTTGGTAGAGATATGATTTTACCTAAAATGACTAAATTTGAGACTTTTCTTCTGAAGGTACCAGAAAAGGGTTATATTTCATTTATGTATCAAATATTACAGGATGGTATGGATAAAAAGGGTTGGGATAGATCTAAAATTAAATGGGAAGCGGATATTGGTTTTACTTTTTCTGAAGATAAGATATCTTTTATGATAGTGTAACTAGATTGATAAATGCACATTATGCAATGATTAATTACAATTTTTTACATCAATTATATTTGACACCTAAAAAATTTAAAAGATATGGTTTTAATGAATCAGATTTGTGTTTTAGATGTGGTGATATGGTTGGAACTTTTTTTCATGCTGTTTGGTCATGTATGCATATACAATCTTTTTGGAAGAAAATTCAATCGTTTTTAGAATACCTGTATAAGATTAAAATAGTTTTAGATCCAACAGTATTTTTATTGGGTAGTTTGCAACCTCTGAAAGGTTTGGGATTAGATAAGTTCCAGCTTGCTTTTGTATATTTAGCTTTATCCATAGCAAAAAAATGTATTGCTAGTATGTGGAAAGATACAAATATGATTGATAATAATAAATGGGATAATGAGATGAAATGTTGTTTAATAATGGAAAAAATTAAGTATGTTTCGTATGATAATTATAATTTTTTATTAATAAGTGGTTGTTATACTCAGAATATTTACATTTCAATTTATATTGATTAGATTTTAATATGTACATTTAACTTTTTTTATGGCTCTCCTTAGGAGAGTTGGCTGAAGGGGGGATCTTTTCTTTTCTTTTTGTATATATATTAAAAAAACATTCATGTTCATGTTTAATTGCTGTATATGTCATATATTATTTGTTTTTTGAACGAATAAATAAAGTTTAAAAAAAAACTCTGGTCCTCAATACCATTTTCAACCAATTGCTTCACCCCATACTCTGCTTTCAATCAACTTTCCCTTCTCCTTAGGTGAAATCCAAATATTCTCTATAACTCAATTCTCAATACCACCCAATTTATGATCCTACAAATATCATTACATTCCCCCCCCCCCACCCTTACATTTCATCAAACTACTGAGTTCCAATCTTGTGGATTAACTTGATCCTCCTATCTTATTCCCTTGTCTTGACTCCATCAAAACACCATTGGTACTGAGACTCCAATCTTTCTATCCTAACCCATTGCTTTCACAATCCTGCTATTGCATGCCATGCCATAACAATGTCATTGGGCTGGAGATTTGAACTGCATGGTGTTGATTTAATATGTCCATGTAGGAATCATGGAATTTCTAATCCATTGTTCTTGCATGGGATGGAATTATGTTATTATGAATCTTAAGGTTAAAATTATATATATTTCTTAGAAAAGACTGTGTGGGTGAACAGGGAAACACACACACCCTCACACACCATTTTGAGTGATGAAGTGTCGACTAATTCATTGTTCAGTTGAAGCTGTATAAATAACCATAAAAGTCAGAAGTGATTCTCCATTGAAACTAAAGACCATAGATGTTTGCTCAGAAGCACACAGCCATTCTTCTTGTTGGTCTGAACAGACAGCCTGGAAGCATTTTCTCTTTAACTTTTGGAAGAGGAGAACTTCAAACAAAAGCAGCAGTGATGTCATGTCATGTGATATTGACACTCCAAGAAGGCATTTTTAATATTGCACCAGTTTATCTGAAGAGTCAAAGATGCAGTAACCTTCAATGAGGTTACTGATAGGGAAAGAACACAGAATCAGTAGCTTTGAAGGAAAGGGCCACTTCACAATCTCTTTGTCAAGAGAGGGCAGCTCTACATGTCCATTTGCAATGGTCACTTCATTTAATGGTCACTGCATTGCATTTATGCAATCGTGTGAAACACAAGTTCCGAAACTTCCATGCAAGAGAGGGGAATTTGTAATAAAGTCATTCATATGAAAAAATATTTTCTGAAAGCAGAATCTACAAGAATTTATGAGTTTGAGAACTTTTGAACAGCAGTTTAAAGATTCTAAGTTTCAACACAAAAGATTTCTAAGACTGAACTTTAAACTCATTTCTTCAGATTTATGCCTGAACTGTAATGGTTTGGGACTTGCCACATACACACATACATTTGTGCATAGTGGGTTAAGTAAAATAAAATTTTATAATATTAATAGTTATTAATGAAAGTCATTGTTTTGAAGATACCATTTTTTTTTGGTGAATTTCTATTGCTGCTGGTCTGTCGTAACATTGCTACTGCCACAAAGTGCATATTCTCGTTACGATCCATACCCTCATGTGTAACAAACTTGCCAAAATTCTTTGAGTATGTAACAGAGTGAATAAAGTGGATCCAGTAGATATAGTGTATTTGGACTTTCAGAAAATGATGAATAAGGTCCCACGTAACTGCACAGATTAAAATGCATAGAGTTGGCAGTATATATTGGCATGAATAAAAGACCAGCAAATGAATAGGTACCAGAAAGTGGGATGTCACTGAGGGGCCTCAACTATTTATAATCTATGTACAAATTGGATGAAGGGATCAAATGTACTATAGTTAAAGTTGTCCAAAAATTATGCATTAGCAGGATGTGAGGACGCAAAAGTCTGCAAAAAGATATCGACAGATTAAGAAAAGTCAGATGGAGAAATTGGCATATGGAGTATAATCTGGGAAAATGTGAGATTATTCAATTTGAAAGGAAGAATGAAGAGAACCTCATTTAACTGAGTGAGATAACAAAGTTTTGCAGAAAGGGAGCAAGGGGAGAGAGAGAGAGAGAGAGAGAGAGAGAGAGAGAGGGAAAGCGGTGATGAGGCCAAAATTGGATCAGCCATGATCTTTATTGAATGATGCAGAAAAGTCACCCTCCCCTATGCTAAAGAAAAATTGTGAAATTCAGATCTTATCATTCTAATAAAAACTACCTAATTTTACAGGCAGCTGTTATGTTGAAATAAGTTCGCAAAAGCCAATAAATGCAATACTTTATTAAATAACTCAGATGTTAAAAGACTGCATACTGTATTGCAACACAGCATTCCAAGAATGACGGAAAAGTGTAAGCCTTGGATCTGAGCTATGCCATGTCTTAGATAAAGGCAGCTCCAAATGATATGAAGACATGCAAGCCACTTCTCTGCGATTAAATACAATTCTGCAAAGTTAACCCTCAGCCAGAATGTCATTTTCAAACTCAGGATTAATTGTGGCTGCGTATTGTGGAAAATCTTAAATCAAAGTCACCTGGAATTCTTGCTCTCAATAAGAGAAAAAAGCATGCATATTTGTGAAAGAGTGGCATGCACTGAGGATCTTATTTTGATTCATGCACTCAATGGACCAATATATACAGGATGGGTATTGTGGAATAGCAGCCCTATCCACCAGAAGCCAAGTATTGTTACAGAAGGAAGGGAGGAAGTTGGCATGTGAAATCAATTAGAATTGTTCACCATTTTCTAGATGGTAATCTGCAGGAACAGTCTTATAATGGCTAACAAGTCCCAACATGTTCAAAACCATGCATATTAAAATCCTTCATGGCGGACTGGCTCGCAATGCAGTGTCATTAATTACTTACATGCAAAAAATAAACAATTGAAGCAGAGCAAACTTTTATCTTTTAAAAAAGATAACTAGAAGGGAAAAATATGCTTCGTTTGGTCTGCAGGCTTCACATAACATGAGAACTGAAATGCATAATGTTTTAATCAAAACATTTCAGTGGAATTTTGTCAGGATAAAATATCTGGCTCCGAAGCAGTCCCATCAATTATTATTATATGGTGTCAATTTGCTTGCTTCTTGTGCAGTATTTGACAAACAAGCTTGCATTTTATACAGCGACTTTCATTTTCAGGATGCCCAGAATAAAATGTGCATTGTGTATCAAAGTATTTTCAAGGGCGGTATTACTTGTCGGGGACCACAGCGGCTAATTTGCATGTCAAGGTTGCATTTTTATGCCCCTCCTCCCCTTCCCCCCTCCACCTCTCTCCCCTTCCCCCTCCCCCCTAGAAAAAGGAAAAGAAGATAATTTTGTATCATTTTTATTACATTGTATTGTTATATGATGAAGAATTACATATTTGTATTGATGCAAATGAAAATTAAAATTTTCAAAAAGGTTCCCAATGCAGCAGTAAGATAATGACCACATGTCCTGAGGTGTTGCAGATTGTGGGACAATTTTTTTTCCAGAATACACTGGTTGTCCGTGAATAATACTAAAACCACATGAAAAGTATATAAATCTCAAATTCAAGAAGTTCAGTTTCATACCAATACAAAATCTTCTCTGCGATTAACCTCTTACATTTTGTTTCGTAATCTAAAAGGATTCTCACAATTGCGCTATGTATTTATTTTCAACAAAGAATACATGGTTGAACAATCAGTGATTAGGAAGAAGTGCCTTGTATTATATTGTGAACCATTCTGACCATGTCAATGCCTGAATGCAGAAGTCATCAGTGGCAGTAGGTATTGATACGGACTGTGCTGGATGCATCAGACCATTGCTGGCAAGAATTCTACAGTGTAAATCATCAGAAAACTGGTCTGACATGCAGTATCAGATGAATGGCAGCTTCCTCCAGTTATATTTTGGAAAGGCCACTTTCATCTTCTCGTTCTATCACTAAGCCTGTTTCTTGACCACTGACCACTGACCACTGACCACAAGCCTTTTCTGCACCAATCCAAATACAATCTTGTCATCCGACTTCACCCAATTCTGTTTCCAAATCTTTTACACATCATCGCCAAAACTGTCCAATCCCATCTCCATGGCTCCCTGCTTACCAAATTTTTCTGGACTTTACTGTTCTCACTTCTTTTTTACAACTTGCCCAAAGTGAACATGTCCAAAATTCAGTCTCCCGTATCCTGACATGCACTGTCCATTCACCTACCATTCACAAAGAGTCTCCCATTCCAGCAATTCCTTTTTAAAACTCTTCTCACTTTTCAAATACCTCCCTGGCCTTATCCCATTGCCCTTCAGCCCATTGCTCTTCCTATTCTGGCATCCTGCACATCCCCAATTCTCATTGTTCCATCATCGTCCATCTCTGCCTTTGACACTAGAATTCCATTCCTAAATCTACAGGATGCAGCTAAACCCTTACATATTTGGCCAGGATTGGGTCTCTTTATTCGGCTCAGAATCAAAATTGCTGTTCTGCCAAGTGGTTTTTTGAATGTTTAGTAACTTTAATAACACTGTATGTTGTTTCAGATATTATAACTAGAAAAAAGTGTAATGAAATCAAACTGCATCCTTAACATTGGATCTGGCCTTTGATTTTAATGACATTGCTTAAACAAATCTAGCTACAGTAAAACCCCTGGTGTCCAGAATTGAAGCAACTGGCAGCCTCAAGTAACTGGCAAAAAAAATCAAGGAAAATAATTAAAAAAAATTAAAATAAATAAGAATAAAATAATAGGTACATTTAAAATTATAAAAATAAATGTTCTCTGAAGTAATACATAAACCATTGGTGAAGATGGGAGTAAATATTCAGCCAGTGGAGGGCCTTGGTGTGCTTTGCTTGTAGCAGCTGTTTGAATAAAGTTGTGTGAAACAGAAATGACGTCACCCAGGGTGAAGAGCCGTTGGGGTGACTCTCTTAACATGTCTCCTTAGCCTTGCTTAGTAAGTAGGAGTCTCCCCTTTCAGAGGTTTTATCTGTAAACATGGGAGGAAGGGGAGGGTTTCATTATTTATAGCGTTATCAGTTGCTCCGTAGAAGGGGAGGAACCTGCAGATGCTGCAATGGTTAAATATTTTCAAAGAATGTGACTGAAAATAAAGAAAAAAATGCTTTAAGGTTTAATATTCATGCAAGTGAACTTTCTTCAGCTCAAGTACAGTATAGTATTTTTGCATTTTGTCTTTTAAACTGTATATTCTTAATGCAGATGCATTTTACACATTGTAAGATCAAGTCTCAAGCAACCAGAAAATACACTTATCCAACATCTACCAATCCTCATAGGTGCCAGTTACCAGGGGTTTTACTGTCTATTGTGGATGGGCTGGCTATCATTTCTTGCTATGATTGGCAATTTGCTTCCAAGTTTTTACATTCACATGGAAGTTCGAGACTCATACAAACCTGTTGGCAAGTTGGAAGTGCGACGGGGGGTGGGGGTGGTAGGGGAAATAGGTGAGAGGATTTATTTGGTCCCTTTGTTAAACCACATGGTGTCCAAGAAAGGAGGCCAGTTTTGCTGCGATCCCCAGCGTTACACCAAAGAATCACTTTGCAGATCCTGCAACAGGTGGACCTAATGTAGAATCAGAAGCCTCACTGATTTCATATTCATACATTTACAGAGTTCAACAGCACAAAAAGGTCCTTTGGCCCAACTTATCCATGATGGATAAGCCCCTTTTGCCTCTGTTTGCTCCATATCCCTTAAACCTTTCCTATCCATGTACCTATCTAAATGTTTTTGAAATACTGCAATTGTCCCTGCCTCAACCTCTCCTGGCTCTTTCAATGGAGATACAAGGCCCACAGATTAGGAGACAATAAAAGTTAAAATTCTTTCTCCAGTTTCTTTGCTTTATATTTTTCCCAAATGGCTTCAATTAATTGCTTTTTTCTTTGTTCCTTAAATTATTGTTATAATAAACTCATGACACCTTTGACAGTAGGCAAAGCCTATTGTCACATTCCAGGCACAAGACCTCAGCAATATCCCATCCAAGACCCAATTACTGTATGGGTCTATTACTTAAACCAGGATTGCAGCGGGCTATTGAGATCAGTCTTTTGCAACCAGGCCAGGTCAGAGTGGATGTATCAAATCAAGGCTCTTTAATCTGTATAATACTGAATTGTTTAAACAGGATATTGATACTGGGAGGCTGAAGGGAGAAAATCATGACTTTAGTTCACTGAATGACAAGGCAACAGCATGAAAGCACGTGGAACAAGCTGCCAACCGAAGGGGTGGATACAGGTTCGATTTCAATATTTAAGGGAAATTTGAAGGGCTTTGAGCTGGAAGAAGGTTGATGGGACTAAGTACAGCCTAGATGGGCCAAGGGCCTATTTCTGTATAGATGTGTTCTCTGGTTCTACATCCTTCTAAAATTATGGAACAAAACCAGAGCAATACAAATTTAACAACAGGTGTCTCCTCATGGAGAAACAATCTCAGTAAGTGCACTTGTTATATTTATTATCCAAAGTCATTCTTCGCACAAGGACACAGAAACAGTTCTAATTGTACAGCAAAATAAGTATTGGAAACAGTCTCATCTCAGTGAAACTCGTCTTCATTGGTGGTTTTGTATCAGTCTAAAGATTACAAATTTGCCCATAATTATGACTCAAAATGTACAATATGAACCATTCCCTGCCGTCACAGCATATTGCCTCTCTAATGTTTTCAATCAGATAATTTTATCCAGATAGTGATTAGCAACTCAGAGTATCTCCAGAAAAGTTTCTAAACCAATACAGCAAAGGAGAGAACTAGGATTCATAATGCTGACCAAAGCAACAACATCCCTTCGCCAACATCTCCTGGAATTGTTATCTTATAATTATTAGGATCACATTATAATCACTAAGAACTATATTAGCACAGACTCCTCCATGTAGCTTATGCTAATTATAATCAGACTTTTGCAATAAAGTTTTGCAATTAATTAACTTAATAAATTGAAATGTGAAATCGCAAAGCATTAGTAAATAGAATGAGATGCTTGAATGTAATTAATAGTCTTAAGAGAGAGATCATGCATGTAGATAAAACAAAGCAATGACATTAACTGGGAGACATTAACTGAGCCAATGACAGGCAGTGTATTTGCAGTACTTCAAATTAGTTCAAGAGGCAAATGGTTCCAGCACACAATTGTTATCTTGGAACTCTCCTGTGAAATGCATCCGTGGGTATTTTTCCTGTTTGTCTTCTATGCTTGACTAACTTGATAACATTTGTTTTCATTCAAACATGGTTTCTATTGAGGTGCCTAAAGGACTTGTAGCATTGCGGTTAACTCTATCTCTCCAACAGCTCAATGCCTTTGGGCAAGTAATAGGAGATATCTTATATCAACATTGCCCTGCTTAATCTTTCCTGAATTGCAATCAAGCTTATTCGCTCTTTACCTTAATCATAAAATCTAGAACTGTAACTTTAAATACTAACCTCCAAGTTAAAAATAATGCAATCTTAGTTAAATAAGTACAATTTATTTAAATAGAAAATCCATCCTCTTTTCATAAAAATATCATCCACAATCTTAGAATAAAGGCTATGTACACCCTATACAATATTCTCAAAATTCATTTCCGCATAAAAAAATTAACAATTTTGAAATTCTTACAATAATGTAATGTATGCAGATAGTATATACAAAGTAATATATCTATTTTTTAATAGTGATGTCTTTCAAGCTTGAATTGATGAAAGGTCTGTTGATCAGTACAATATACCAGGGGAAAGGATCAACTTCATTAGTCTATGCCAGTAATGTGACACAAGTGTACTGCTCATCAGCTTCAATCAAGAAGATAATCAGATGCAGTACAAAACTGGACTACCACCAACCACTCCTGGTAGATACCAGATTACCCCCAACTATATCACTTAGTTTGTGCAATCTGGTCTAGTTAACTTCTGACATAATTAGTTATAAATTTCAACCAAGTAATTTGGAGTGGGGAGTATCTTTATGCTACTCTTTCACTCATTAAGGGTTCTACCATAAATCACTTGCTAACTCCCTCTGTAAAGTACTGAAAAAGATTTAAAGCAGAAGAGAAAACAATGTAGAATTCCATTACCTTTGTCAACCATGCTTTAGAGATTCAAACTGTTCACCATTCTTGAGTTCCATGTGCTCAATAAAACACATAGGAGCGTTAACAATAGTTGGATCAGTGGTTAATTTATACTGGAGTCTCTGCAGTTCCAGACAGGGAAATAGGTGTCTGTGAAATACTGGGTCCTAAAAGTTCATCCCTGGGCAGCAAACTTACTTTGGCTCTAAAACTTTACTGACTTCAATGGAATTGAATTTCAGAGACACTTTATAAAGTGCCCTTCTATGTCAGTGCTTCTCAACCTGCAGCCCTGGAACCACAGGCGGTCTGCAGCAATGCAGCAGAATTAAATGCCATTGATGTCAACAACAAGTTAATGTGTAAGTTTGGCAACAAACAGAACAAAAATTCTCAGAAGAAAATACCACCAAGATTTTAAAAAAATCTTGTTGGTGGTCTGGGATGGGATTGAGTTCACCATTTCTTCCCTCCCTGACTACAGCTGGTGGTCCATGGGTTTATTATAGGTGGCTTGCGGTAAGTAAAGGAATACTTAAGGTGTTCTGCAGGTGAATAAAAGTTGAGAACGACTGCTCTATATTATGAAATGTCCACTATGGACCAGGGATGAATTTCTGGGTAATGGTGATGCAAATACAAATGAACAATTAAAAACGATTAAAAACACATGAAAGTTTATCAGAAGAGAAGTGACATGGAATGCAGTCTTCATGAAACTATCCAGTGAATTACAAAGGTCAATGAGAATAGATAGATGTTAAGTTCTAAAGCAATTACATCACAAGGGTAGGTTATCTTGGGTAGCAGCCGAAAGAGGGAATTGCTACTTTACCTGTTATTCAGGAACAATAATTTCAAAGTTCAGGATCGTAAGCAGGCCACATAACAGGTTCCTGCAGTTTTTCACTGTTGCCAAACTGACTGCCAACTTTATTTCCAAAATAAACTTTCAATTTGCATATTTTTCTTTTTCCCTTTCACCTACTTCTATACTCTAGCCAGTGGTTTTCCAACTGGCCCCAAACTCTCATTCCAACTTATGCCATAAGTCCTCTGTGATTATAAGGCAATGCTTAAGGTGGTCTGTGAGTGGAAAGAAAAAGGTTTGAAACCCACTGTTTTAATCATCCCTAATTGACTTGTCATGTGCACGGTTTCATACCTCCAAAGGAAATGGGCCAATGACAGTTTTACTCAAGCAAAATATTTCATTAACAATTGGTTCTGGAGCAGTAGTTGTCGACCTTTCCTTCCCACTCACACACCACCTTAAAGAATCCCTTACCAATCACAGAGCACTTATGGCATAGGGATTGCTTAAGGTGGAATGTAAGTTTAGGGGAGCAGTTTGAAAACCACTGGTCTAGATGATCTGTTAATCAAAGGCTGGGTAGGGGACCTCTTGTTGGTCTTGGCTGTCTGGAAGTAACATCATTATAGAAATGATTTGCCTTTGGCGGCTTATATTGATTTTGGCTGCAAATGTTACTTATTCTACCAGTAATTAATTATTCCCCATCAACAAACACAGAAATTCAAAACTTATGTCCTAAAAAGCTTACAGACATAGATGACACTGGAGGAGTATTAAAATCTAAAAATCATGCATCATAAACAAAATAACCTAAAAATAAACTTAGTTTGATATATGAATCTCGTAGTTACAACTTATAAATACAAACAACTAAACTTTTTTTTAGAAACAGCAAAATGAATCACAGCAAAAATAACAATTCAAGAAGTTAAAAAGGTAGCAAGACGTTAAACATATCAGTAGCATTTCAAATGCACCACATCAATAGTTCCAAGTAAAAAGGTCAGAGCAAGTTTTGAATTGCATTGATCTGGCACAGACTGATCCTGTGTGCATAGTGATGAGGTAAGGAAAAGGTTATGCAATCTCCAGCTAGCTGCTTTGCTAAAAACTCTTCATTTTTGTAAATATCACCCCTCCATCTACAGATTTGTTTAATGATTAGGTTTATCTTTGGAATTTCCATTGCAGATTTCTTCACTTTGAGAACTTCCAATTCTGTTTGGAGATACAATTCAACAGCTAAATTCACTGAAATTTATTTTTACCAAACTATTTTGTCAATTAAGTAGATGAAAAAAGTAAAATTTCAATTTGTCATTCAAAATATAACAACATATTAAATAAACAAGAGGCACAATGCAAGTATTGCACCATTGAGACCGATATGGGTACATCCCAGAGGATAACTGAGAATAACTTGTTCAACTGGAAGATGCTTGTCCAGTGACTCATGTCATTCGACAGGTCTGCGAACAAGTGATTTCCAAGTGGCACATTGATACACAAGAAGAATCTACACAAGATGTATGTGTAAGATAAAACTTGCTGGTATCATGACACCTAAAGTAAGAGGTACTCTTTGTAGAAGGGTACCCCTTTCTAATGGTCAAATCTGGTCCCTAGGGTTGGGGATGGGAGAGAGGAAGCTGGTGGTTTCATTTCCAAGCCAGGATCTGGATCCTCCTTGCAGATGGGGCCCTGAAATTTCCATCTGATAGGAGACATGGTGGGCCATAGCTGACGCTGGTACTGTTCACATTTTGAAATGAGATCCATCACTGAGGTATTGCTTCTGATCCATTGCCGGACAGAGCTGGCCGAAGGCGACAGTGGTATGAAAAGGCTTTGTGTCCTTTGTAGCCCCGTGTTATATTGCAGCCTGAAACAGAGGCAACCAGTCGAGATGAGAAGACAATTATTTTAAAACTGAAAAACAATTATTAATACAGGAGTATCATGATATAACCCTATTCCAGACCTGTAAAGTATACAGTTGATCAATGGTACCCTTAAAGATACAACTTCACAAACAGTACTGTGGTGTAACTCACAACTGGTGAGATCCTTTCCAAAACAGATTAACAGCTCCAGGCTTGATCTCAAATGATAAGTCACCTGACGACAGACTGGGAATAAAAAGGTTGTTCCTACTGAGGTCCAATAACTGCCACGGAAGTGGCCTTACTGGTGAACATGGATGCTGGGTACAAGCTACCACAAAGGGGCTTGTATTCCAACAAGGGCAGGATCAGCGAGAACTCCAGAGTGGCAGGACGAATTAACCACTGCATCAGGGTCACTGCCACAGATTAGGGAAGGGAAATAATCAAATAAATATCCATTATGCCAGCTGATCCCTGCCAGGGAAGCAGCCGTGAGGTCTCTTAGAAGATGTTTGCTCTTGATCATGCTCTTGCGTAGATGACAAGCAGTGACAACCTGAGGGATGAGATTTACCACGAAGATTATTGCTGATTTTAGATAAGGAAGTGCTCTTAGAATCCACGGTCTTCTATCCCAGTCCCATTTACAATGTAGAAGCTCACTTAAGGATACGCGTCCTGTGGACAGAAATGTACGTCTTCGTGTGGAAAGCAAACATTGCACTGTTATTCTCCAGTAAAGTCATCAGTACCTTGTGGAAAGATGATGTTCCAGCTTTGCTTTGGCATTTGAGGCAAAATACCACAAAACATTGGTCACTTGATCTGTCATCCAGTGAACGTCTTGTGGGAGATCAGGCAGCCATTCCAGGATTCTATTAAAAGTAGAGAGTGAATGAATTAAATTAACAAGTTCATGTCTTCAGTAGTATAAATAGTGGCAGGGTGAGTCAATATACCGATTTCATACATGACTGAATTATTCTTTCTCTTCACATCATGTTATAACATTCCTTTCGATCATGAAATGCCACGAATAACTGACTGAGCACTCTCATTCTAGCCCCACCCAAATAATTTTGAATTCGTCTATCAACCGGAAAACTTTCTTATGGAGTAGATAGGGCATACAGGACCTCTCTGGGTCCAAGTCCACATTTCAAACAGGAACAATGAGTGCTTCCGATAATGGGTTTTTATCCCAAATGCATTGCACAATGTACATATGCACTAAATTTGTACTTACTGCAATTAAACAGGTACAGTATTTTGGGGGGAAAAAAACAACCACGAAAACAAAATATCAACATAATAAATGTTCAAATTTTTAAAAATTTATACATACCGCATGGTAACAGCCCCCAAGTCGGTGCCACCCAATTTACACCCCATTAACCAATACCTTCAGTATGTTTCGAGCAGTGGGAGGAAATCGGAGCCCCCCCGGAGGAAACCCACGCAGACACGGGGAGAAGGTACAAAACTCCTTGCAGAGAGTGCGGGATTCAAACCCTGGTCCGGTCCCAATCACCGGCGTTGTAAAGATGTTGCGCTAACTGCTACACTAACCGTGTCGCCCTATATTTGCCATATTTAAATGAGTTAAAAGGAGGAAAACATACATAAATAATAGAGTTGATATTCACAGTTATCCTAGTGCAAAAAATGTGACTTTGCAACAGTCCTATTGTGGTATCGGAGAGGTTGCTGATTAGTGTAGCAGGGGAGATTCAAGAGCCAGATAGAAAGAAACGATTCTTGAACCTGGTTTTAGGGCTTCTATATCTGCTGAGTTTCAGAGAAGAGCTTTATGCAATTTACAGTCTCATCTGCTCGATCTCAGAGCCACCTCTTCTTACTTCCTTTCACCACTCAATCCTCTCCCATCTTCCACGAATGCCTCTGGAAAATTCCCCACCACTTCACTCTGATCTGCACTATCATTTGGCCTTTATTTAGGGCCACCTATTCCAATATCTACCAATTTGTTTAACTGCATCTTCACTTCCATTTCTGGTGCCAAATCCCTACTTAATATCCCATTATTCTCGATTGCACAGACTCCAATTTCTTTAGCAGACAACTGGTTGACCTTTCAACTCAATATCTGCCTTAAGCAGATATTGTCGGATCCTGATGCCATTCTCCTAAGCCACTCACTTCTTCAGTCTGTCTGTCATGCAAAGATAGCTCCTGTCTTCCTTCCCTTACTGCAGCCTGTCATGGTAAAATCTTCCTTGCTTTCTTTCCTGCTGCACATATACTCAGCTGTGTTCAGCAGTGGCATCCACTATGAAGGATGCCCGAAGCAAGGGCTTTGGAACGCGACAACCTATGCGTTGCCCTCCAGGTCAGGTGCCATCCTTGTTTGGAGATACATTGCTGGCTCTTCACCACCTCTTGCTCGAAATTCTGCAATTCCCTACTCATTAGTTTAGTGGAAGCACCTTCACCAGATGGTCTGCAATGCCTCAGGAAGATGGCTCGTCATCACCTTCTCAGGGTCAGTTAGAACTGGCAATAAATGCTGATCTTGCCTAGATCACCCAAAGGCAGAAAATTTTATAAATAAATATTGTTAGCAATTCTATTATCACCCTGGGCCATCCAGGCTGTACTTATCTAAACAACAGCACTGAAAATAACTTAAAAATACAGCAATAATGTTATTTGAGTGACAGCATTAACTCTTAATTTTGAAGTATGAACTCTATGGTAAAAAAATTATAGTCAACTTCTGGCTCTCCTCTTTAAGTTAGATTGGGGGCTCCTGCTGTATTAGAAATTCTGGGGAGAATTTTACAACTTGCAAGACGATCATGGCCATATTCCCTGGAAATGAGGTTCTCCGAAGACATACGACTACGTACTAATTTTAGCTTCCTTTAACCTCGACATAACCTCTGATGGGGCTCCACCTAGTGGTTTGGTTGATAATAACCAAACCCTTCCTCATTTTAATTTACACAAAGTATAGTTCACAGGAGGATGTAGCACAACGGAAATGCAAGCCTACCTTACAGTGAATGACACTGCTGATTCCAGGGGCAAAGTATATGGCAGCATCATAGTTGAGACTAAACGGACTGGCAGCATGTTTGAAAAGACAGCATGCAAACTTCTTTTCTCAGCACAGGCTTCAATTAGTACTGGAAAAAGAACATAAGTTACATAAAATCCAATTAGCTTGCAATCAAAACACATCAACATGACTCATAGAAGTCAGCTTTCGGATGCAGCAGAGTTAGTGATGTACTGAGAGGGGAAGAAGCAGGGATTATGAAAGAATCTCATGGATGCAGCTCTGTTAAATCTGAAACAGATTTCAGATCCATATTTACAGTGCATTACGAGATGAGGGGACCCCAAAATCCAGCAGCAATAGATATTCACCAAGACAAATGGTTACTTAAACAAAAGTTGCTTTTAATTATTTTTAAACATGAAAACAGAATCACACTTTAACTTATCACTATTGACTTAACTAACCTAACTTAACCCCCTTCTAATTTAGCAGTGAACTAAATCGGATTGTATGTAATGTTCAGGAAAGTTCTTTGATTCACAGTCCAATCTCATTTCTCATTCCTCCAAGTTCACTGGTTCCAGGAAATTCTTATACTGTGCACAGAATTTAACATTTATAAAGTTCACCAGGCTTTGGTGCTTGAAAGGTAAATGGTTACTGCTCAAGAAGGCTCTTGGCGGTTTTCAGAGAGAGATTGGTTGTTCCAGGACAGCCACAACTGATTCCTTTTTAATCAGCTACCTCAGTATCTTGCTGACGAAACTTGCCCCCTTCAGGGTTCTCCAGATGATAACCTCTTTTTTCAGGTCACCACAGAGTTCCTTCTTGTTTCTCTTATTCCAAGTGAAACATTAGGCGGCCAGTCCTCTCCTCTTGCATGAACTTCAAGGGCTGTGACCAGGCTGAACAAAGCATTTACAACCCATCTTCCACATGGGGTTTTCCACCAGCTGTGTATCTCACACACACACACACACACACACACACACACACACACACACACACACACACACACACACACACACACACACACACACACACACACACACACACACTCTGTTTGCAAAACCACAAAACCCTCTTAGAACAGCAAGTTCTCTTCCAGACAATATGCGGCTCTGACAAGCTCTTTCATCTGTTGCCTTTTCGTAAACAACAGTCCATTAATGAAGTATCTTGGGCACTTTCTAAAGCTTTTGCAAATGCTCTGAGGCCCTGATATGTCTAGCATGAGCAGAGCTGCAATATTTTAAATAAGATCCATTTTAAAGTGTTTGCATGTCATCTACACTAACAAACGTTTCCCAATTTATCTCCCAAAGACATATCTATATACTCTGTCACAAGTGGGAATGCATGTTTAGAATGAAATCATCTATAGTAGTTCCAGAATTTAGCAGTGAACTAAATCGTATTGCTAGTAACCTTCCAGTGAACATATAATAAAATTCTGTCTCAATGGAGAACACATTTCCAATCTTGCATGAATAGGTTGCTGGAATAGCCAGCAGGCCCCAGGACACCTGAAAGGTCAACTGCATTCTTCTGAGGCTAATGATGGAATGGTGGAGCAGCAGTTCCTAATGGAGCCTCACAACTCTAGTTCAATCGCCAATCTTGGGTGCTGTGTGTGTGGAGTTTGCATGTTCCCCCTGCAATCCTATTGGCTTCCCTGGGGTATCCCAAGTTCCTCCTCAACCCAATGATGTACTGGCAGGTTAGCTGACTACTGTCAATTGCCCCTTTGAGTATGTCTGGGGCAAAATAATTATAAAAGGAGTGGATAAACATCTGTGGGCAAAGATTCAAGGAAATAAAAGGAGAAATTTAAATTTAGACATACAGCACAGTAACAGGCCCTTTTGGCACACGAGCCTAGGCCACCCAAATACACCCAATTGGCCTACAACCCCTGGTACGTTTTGAACAGTGGGAAGAAACCGGAGCCCCCAGAAGAAACCTATATAGACATGGGAAGAATGTACAAACTCCTTACAGACCCTAGTCACTGGTGCTGTAACAGCACTACATTAATCGCTATGCTAACTGTGCTGCTCATTGACACCCAAATGGTACTGCCAGGATTGCTGTGCTGAGAACCATCTAAATGGTCTCCTTCTATGGAATAGTGAGTAAAGCTCAGGGTTCCAGCTCATGGATGGAAGGAGAGGGGTTAGAGCAGACAGATCCATAACCCACACTATACTACATGACAATTCTAGTGAAAATTAAAGCAGCAAGATATTCTGACATCCAGAACAAAGGCAATATTATACAAAATTCAAACACATAAATTATAGAATGAAGTGGTGCATAAAGGCGAGAGCAAACTAGTTTGCATCAATCATTAATAGATGGACAATTATCAGATGTGTGGAGGTTCTGATATTGATGGATGTCCATACTTTAAACTAACTTAAGAAATGGGAACAGGGATTGAGCCGTCTGATCCTTGGAGCTTGTTTTATCATTCATTAAGATCATGGCTGATCTGCTTCAACTCCACTTTCTTGCATTATCCCCATATCCACCAGTTCCTTTAATGACCAAAAACTCTCCATCTCTGATCTGAATGACCCCAATGACTAAGCCTTCAAAGCTCTCCTGAATTGGGAACTCCACCCTCAGAGTGATGGAATTCCCATCCTTATCTTTGTCGTAAATGTCCTGCGCCATATTCTGCAACTGTGACCTTTGCTTCTGGGCATTTGAAGGGGAAACATCATTTCTGCAGCCAACCCACTTTTGGCCTGTGGAAATGTTGCAAGTTTTAGTCTGATTATCCTTCTTGTAAACTCCAGAGAATTCAGGCTGGTCCATTCAATCTTCCCTCATTTGGCAAACCCACCATCCCAGGAACCAGTCTGGAGAATTCCTACCACACCCCTTCTATGATACGTATATCCTTCTTTCAGCCGTGAAAATTAAAATTACACACAATACCCTGGATGCTGTCTTGAAAAGCCTCTACAAATAATTACACTGACATTTAATCCTGTACTCAAATCCTCTTGCAATAAAGGCCAACAGACCATTTGCTTTCCTTCTGTCTGATGCACCTGTACATTTTAGTTCAAATAACTAGGTCTCAATGAACATCAACAATTCTCCCATCTATAACTATTCTTAAAAATTCTGCTTTGCTAATTTATGTTCCAAAGTAATGACTTCACATTTTTCAACATCATGTCCACCTGTCACGATCTCACCCTCTTGCTTCATTGGTCAATATGCTCTTGAAGCCACTTCACTTACTTCTGCTGCCTTACATTTCCATCTTTTTTAATATCATCACTCCATCATTCATTAAAAAGAAACATTCCTTTGGAAACTTCAGTAACAGACAGTATTAGGTTCCATATAAATTAATTTTTCAAGGCAAAAAGCATCAAGAATTCATCAAGGGTGGGAAGAGATGGGAAGGTGGCATAAAAATTGTATCATATTGAATGGCAGGACAGACTCAAAAGGGTCAAATAGTGCAGTGCTTCTCCTAGTTACTGTAATTCTTTGGATACCAACAATTTTCATGGTTACCCCTCTATCATCAGGGAGTTTAACCAGGATAAATGAATCACACAACAGGAGATTACATCTCCAGTTCCAAGTATCCATTGGGCCAGACAGGAAACTGCTCCAAACAAAGAAATTTCCATGTGCTTGCCAACCCGGCAGGAGGGAGGTCAAAAGTTATTTCCCATGTCAATCAGGTTTAGATCCACCCACAGGTGAGGCTGCCATGTAATTGATTCTCCTAGGTCATGTGGGGCACCTGGACTGGCCCCTCCAGATGCCATTGGTCCTCACAGGTCACATGAGTGTACCTGGTCTGGCCCCTCTACCCGGCTACAGCATAAAGCCCACCACATGGAGCAGATCATCCTCGTTGTTTGTTTGAGACTATCCCCGAGCTCCACTCCAGGTTGAGCACCACGGGGACACTGGCAGACTGACTATGAGGGTCTAATTCAGTTTGTAGCCATGGGCAACACTGGAGAACCAGATATGAGGTGTATGTCGGAACAGGGTGGGGGCTATTTGTGGCATGCGCCTGGGGGAGACTGCAGTGTTTCACCCATTGTAGGGTGTAACCAGGTTTGTACCTTTTAGTTACTAGGTATACTGTGCCTGCTAGCTAGCAAGAGGTGCCAGGTACTGTTTGTTTCATCCTTGCGTTTAGCCATGGGAACTGCAATTAGCAGTGATTGCTGTGTTTGGCCATGATTACTAGCTGAGAGTAGCGAATATCAATAATGTACGATTTGTGCGTCATTGCTTTGCCTGTGTGTGTTTCCTGTTGCAAATTCCCCCATGTGTAAATAAAAATCATTGTTTTCTATTAACTAGGACTTGTCACTCTCTGAACCCATCAAACCAATTCTCCCATCACAGTAGCTGTTATCAATCTTGAGATAAGGCAGAAAATGTGAATACTCAGCTTTTCTGCCTGATTATTACCCTGCGTATCCTTGCTGACTACATAATGCATTGGGAGAAGATAGCACTGGACTCAGTGACCCTGAATGAGATGCTGTAGAGAATATCTGACAGGAAATGCACATCCATTGACCAGTCTGGCCCCAGGTGACCTTAACTGGTCAAGCCACCCTTAACTGCACACCCTCAAGCTGGCTTTGCAATTCTTACTGACTTAATGCTCACCTTGGTGAAGCTTTGGTGACAGGTGTTCCAGAATCTGGTCATTATTTTTACGGACACCACCTTTTTCTCCCACTTCATTTCCCTCTGCTGATTCGTCATCATCGCCATTGCTGATGGTGTCACACTCGTTCGGAGCAGACTGAGGAGGGCTGCACAAAAGCTGTGGCCTGTTTAACAAAACTGCAAAATATGGCACAAATAATAATGTTTTTAAAAATAAACTCTCAGTATCAATAATTTGCATCAGAGTATTAGGCATAATACATCCAAGCTTCCAGATCATACTGGCAGTGTGGGTGGTGAGGAGGATTCAGAGAAACTTCAGGGGGATACAGCCAGCCTCAATGAATGGGCAAGGTCATCACAGATAGAATATAAAATGGAAAAATGCAAGGTAAATTAAATAGGAAAACACAGCACAGTACAATTCCGAATATCAAAAATCTGATTATCTAAAATCCTCAGTTATCCAAATATTTTTTGGACCTGGAAGTGATGTCTGTTCGGCTCTGAAATTTTCTTTGGATAATTGAGGATTTCAGAAAAATCAGAAATCTTCATTTATCTAAAAAATTTTGAAGCCGAAATTACATCATTTCACTTCTGAAAAATTCTGAATGAGGATATCCAAAACAATCAGAAATCCTCAGTTATCCGAAAATTGTTTTGGTGCCGAACTGACATCACAGGTTGAAAAAAATTTGGAATTTTAGAAAAACCTCTGAGTAGTGTTACAGAGTTCTGTGTTGTATTGGCTTATGTGTTGTGTGGTTTTATGATAAAAAGTGACAGTTTGCCTTAGAGTGCGACGGTGAAGGTAGACTACTGAGAGAGTGGGAGACAGACTGAGCATGTGCAGAAAAATGAAAAAAAAATTCTGGACTTGGACGATAAACCACCACTGGGGGTGCTATGGAGTGGAAGAAGGCCCATGGTCTGGAGGACAGTTTAGAATGTTGGGATTTTAAAAAGGATGAACATTCCGAAGGCAGCCAGGAGGATCCGGACCAAGCCAGTGGTTCCTCTCTCTCTGCGAGCAACACAAGACCACTTCGATTTTTGTGCTCTCTCTCTCTCTCTCTCAAAGATCTTTTGGCTTCAGTTTACCAAACAAACTGAATTTTGTTTATGATCTTTGCTTCAGTTGAGATTGAAGTTTTGTGAGTCTTGTGTGTTTTGTGTCTAAGTTTTTCTGTGGGCTAGTTGGAAATATAACTTAGACTTTAATTACATATGTTATATTTAGGCTGGGGAATTTATTAGTTTTACACTGTTATAGAAATTTCCAAAGTAACTAGTGAGCATTGTTATAAAAGGGGGGATTTTGAATTAAAGTTCAAAGGTCAATTTTTTTTGTTAATAAAGTAATTGTTCATTGTTCCCCCTGTGTGATATGCCTTCTTTGTGGTTGCTGGTTTGATCTTGTAACAGTAGAATTTCAAGTTTTTGGTGTTGCAATTATTTTATTTTGTTTAGGTTGCATTTTGGTGAGAATTAAACATTATTTCATGCTTAAAAAACCTTTCGGTGTTGTTTAAACCACTGTTACAGGTGATTTTCTGTTGCTGCTGTTATCCCAAAATATCATTTATCTGAAATAGGGCTGGTCCTGACAACTTTGGATAATCGGAGTTGCACTGTATTTTTTAATAGGTGACAGATTGTTGTGTTTTTGTGTTGAGAGGGGCCTGGTGTTTTGGGTACAAATGCTTGAGAATTAATCTGCATGTAAAGCAAGCAATTAGGAAGGAAAATGTTTCATTGGCCTTTATTACAAGAGGTTTTGAACACAAGACTAGTGATGACTTGATCCAATTGCATAGAGTCCTGGTGAGACCTCATTAAAATACAGGTCTCACTAAGTAAGGGAATACTGAGAGTAATGCAAGGGTTAACCAGATTGAGTTCTGGAATGGAGGGTGTGGGGTGGCCTAAGACCCATACACTTTAGAGTTTAAAAGGAGAGGTGATTGCCTTGGATGGTACAAAGTTCCGAAGGGGCTTGGCAGGTGCCTGTAGAGTTGAAGTTTCCCCTGATTGGGATGATTAAAATTGGTCTCAAAATAAAAGATCAGCTGAGCAGCTCAGTGATGAGAAGAAATTTCCTTACCCAGAGAAGAGAAAAAACCTTTGGAATTCTGTACACAAGAGGACAGAGGAATTTACTGATGATTTTTCATGTCCAAGATTGATGGATCTTTATTTATTACAAGAATCCAGGGATGTGGGGGTTAGTGCAGAAATGGTGCAGAGGTAAAAAAATTAGCCGTGATCTTACAATGAAAAAAGGGCAGAATGGCCATGCCTGGTTCTATTTCTTATGGGTTTTCTGTTCTTGAGTGTGTGTTGATTAGGAACAAATCCTGACTAATGTCATTGTATAAACAGTGCTCATCATTCAAATATATTCATCAGGACAAGAAGCAATCATAGGAAAGATACTAAGGCAAGGTTGGCTTATGCCCACACAGATATGTCTTCTCTTGCCCAACATAGAAATCTGCCATCATCTGCATCCTGATTTTGAATGAACAAAAGAGCCAACTTATGCACAAACATTTGGGTGTATTTTATGTTTAATACTCTTTGATACAGCTTATTTAAATAGTCACCGATGTGGCTTTGGTGTGTGCAACCAACTCTATCAGGGACAGCATCAAGCAAGGGGAGGAGAGATAGCAAGGTGAATATAGAGAAGGGGGGGCAAGGGCTGAGGGAAGGGAGGGGGAAAGGAGCAGACTCAAAGAAACCAGGGAAGTCTACATTATTGGCATCCAGTGCCCAGACGGAAAATCAGGTTTTGGTTCCTCCAATTTACGGGGGGCCTTGGTGAGATAGTGCACGAGGTCATGGACAGACATGATTATGGGAGTGGGATGCAGAACTGAAATGGTTGGCCACTGGGAGTCCCCGTCACTAGTGGGAACAACATAAAGGTACTCAGCAAAGCGATCTCCCAGGATGCCTGCCAACATTTTTCCATACCTTGATGAAGGGCTCAAGCCCAAAATGTCGGTTATTCATTTTTTCCTTTGCGACATAAAGGACACTATTTGACCAGCTGAGTTTCACAACCATTGTGTTTTTACTTCAACCACGGTGTCTACAGACTTTAATGTTTTACTTGTTACTATTGAAGGAATAAAGATGATGATAAATGGGATTTAGTGCATGAAGCCCAGTTATCAATATACCAAAAGCTATGGAGGGTTTGGAGGGGAGTGAATAAATAGGAACTGAGGTTTGCAAAAATATGGACACGTAACTCAAGGACATTGACCTAAAATTAGTTTTAACATAACATGTTTAATATAAAAGATGCACAATCTTTTAATATCAAACCATTTATAATGCTTTAAAGGAACAAATGTATTTGAATATTAAAATATTTGTCAGGAATCAATGTACTGTATTGTTAGAAAAGAAATAATTAAGATAATGCCAACAGAAGATATTTTAATCTTGATTGAAAGTGAGCCAAACTAAATTAGCAGTACTTTGCAGAGACAAAGACTGGCTCCATGGTCATGGCAAAGCATATGTCATGAAGATGCATTGTTGTCAGTTCAATAAGGATTCTGTTCACGCAAGAGAGGATCATCTTTCTCAGTCTAGCCCTGCAATTACTGTTCACTAACATCTGTTGACAATGGAAAACTGCAAATAACATGAGACTGCGCACATGCTGATTGAAGACACAAGCCCAGGGATCAGGTTTTGCACGCAATTCCATGGAATAATGCATAAAAAATGTGGTGCTACACCACGTATCTTGAGGGCAACTGAATAGGAATTAAATCAACAGTCATCAAAAAGTTCTTGGAAGTTATTGCTAACCATTGCCACAAGATGGCAAAATAATATACCCAGAGGCAAGCTCCCAGACATTTCAGTCAACGAAAATATGCACACAAGTACTAATTTGATTATATCTGTAAGTAGGCATGAGCCATCACCCCTTTCTCAAAATTCCAATATGAAGTTGTTCAGGCCACAAGTTCTCATAGAGATATTATCAATGTCACAACATGGTTGATCCAATGGGAAGAAGGTTAAGAAAGTAAAAGTACTCAAGTCACCACCTAACATCCCATCACCACCACCCATCCCTTTCAGCACAAGCCCAATTCTTCCAATATGCACTGATGCATTGAGTGAGGAGCTCATTGTGAATGTCCTTTGGGAATAAGACTAAATTGGTTTATCCCATTGGCAAAAAGAAACAGAAGCTGAGTTCACATTATGTCAATAGAGGTCATCAAGATGATATCCATTGACCTTTTTCCCTATCTTTCTCCATATTTTAGTCTGGGAATTTCACGAAGGAAGGAATTATTGCACAACCCTTCAGACCTCCATAAAGCACAAAGGAATGGTTTTAACCAGCTTTGTAATGACGATATGAAAACATCTGGGATTTTTTTTTTTTTAAAGGTGGAATCTTGGTCTCAAGAATGTGGGTGGCTATTCCTTAACATCTATACCAAGAAAACCTGGCTGATATAAGAATATCAGCATTTACCTGGTCTTTAACAAACCAGCAGCTGCTTAAAAAAAATAATTCGAACAGGTAACACCTGGAGTGCTCAGAAGACCCCCCTCTGCTCCATTTTGTCTCCTTATAAATGACTTGATACCTTGCATTGGTTCAGATTGACTGAAGGCTTGTTACTGTTCTGTTGGGCCAAGGGATACATAATGTTTACACGTGTTGTGAAAATTAAATCCAATTTTACAGAATGCTACTGTAATGTGGGTTTAATGGAGACGTAGAAAATATTATTGAACTGCAATCCATGCTCACCATTCCTCTTGAGGAAATCAAGGGCATCACTGTATCCTTGCTTACACACATCCTGCATCACCTGCCAACACATTCAAATAAATCAAATGCAATGATTATATTAAAACCAAGCAGATTGATTATAAAGATTGTTTTCAAACATTGGTTCCAAAACTCCAGCAATGAGTCATCAGAACAATGTAGGTTGGGCACAATTTTAACTGAAGCATCTGAACTCCTCTGTTTCCCACTCAAACTTTCTCAGGGTAGCAGCTAGTTCAAGGGTTACAAAACATCAATGACCAAAAATCTCCAGAGTTTATTACCAACGAAAATCTTTTCCAGATGTTGTCCTCAGTACTTGCCACTTAGGAAACCTGACACAATGATTATATCAAGTTCATAAACAACAACATATTTGATCAATCTTGCTCGGGAACAGTCTGAAGATGAACTAGAAACAAGAGATGAGCCTGTGGATAATTGTTCCTGTAACAAAGAACGAAACAAAACCTGACATATGTACAACGCTAAAGAAGAGCAGCAATTTGCTGCTCCTTGTATCTGGTGATCTTTTCCCAAATTATTTCAAGTTTGATCCAGAGAATTTTCAGATGAGGTTCCCTCTCAGTGCATAACTACAACCATGTTAGACCCAGTATGAGGCTTTATCCTTTAAAAAAAAGCTGAAGGCAAATGCTCTTGTTGGTATTCCAATGTCTAACGGGAATCCCCAGTTCATCTCCCGAGTTATTCTTTACATGTAATGAAGAAGGAATGAAATACCTAATGTAACTCAGTCAAGGGTATATTATCAAAGCACCATCACCTGCATATGGTGAAAACCTTTTATTTAGCTAATACTTTTGTTCCATTTACTATTAAAAAAAAGTTCCTTGAAAGATTGCATAAATACAGTACTCTACTAAACTCAAGAAATTACCGAGCAGTGACTCCGCCATAGCAGAAACAGAGAAACCTAGTGTACTTACCGTAACTTTTCTATTTTTTTGCTCATCTCATTCAATAATTTAATTTGAAATTAATTGAATGCGCTAAAAGACACTGCAACTATATGATGTGTTCCATTTATGTTCTGTTGGGTAGAGTATTCTTTTGACTTATTTGACATTTAAATAGCAGACATCACAGACTCCTTGCATGTTGTCTGTGAAAGTCTGCTTAAGAGTGAGAACTTTTTTTGTCCTTGGTGTACCATGACTAAGTTAAGTAGCTTAACAGAAAAGATCGTCCCAAATTAGCACGCTGATATCCCTGTTTATTCTCAACTTTTTATAAGAACTTTTTATTGGACAAAAGAGATGATTGAGGACTTCAGGACGATGAAGGTCAACCACTTTCCATTACACATCTGAAATGGAGAGCACAAAGATCCTTGGCGTGCATATAAAGGACAACCTACCCTGAATCCACCTCATTGGCAGTGCCTGCATTTCCTGAGGAGGTTGAGGAGGGCCCCCATCTTGATAACCAATTGAGAGTGTCCTGTATGGCTGGAAACCATCAGACTGGGAGTCTTTTTAGTGGATCATCAAAACAGCCGTCATCACTGGGGATCTCCTTTCCCTCTACTGATGATATCTACCAGGAGTGTTATTTAAATGCAGTTCAAAGAATTAGTGAGGGCTCTTTCCTTCCAGCATATAGCACCTTTGACCCACTACCATCAAGGAGGAGGTACAGGAGCATCAAAATCAGGACTGCCAGGTTGGGAAATAGTTTCTTCCCACAGGCTGAGAGAGTGATGAAAAGTATCCTGTCACAGAGGTAATCATCCCAAAATATTTGTATTTTTATTTAAATTATATCTTAACATATATATGTAATTATTATGCGCTGGGTATTGTGTGCAGAGCTGTTGGCGCCATGGACCGGAAAACTCTGTTTCATCTGGCTGTATATGTACAGTCAGCTGATAATAAACTTGAACTTATACATATGAAAAACATGCTTGGAACAAACTTGCTCACTTAGGTGGGCATTATGAATGAACATAAAACGAACTGCTTTGAAGCACATTGCATTACACAAAGGCATTGTCTGGGATTTCCATCTTCCATTTGCTCTCACCTCTGGGTCAGGAGGAAATAAAGCTTTGGAAAGACGATACATGTTCTGCAGGCTGAACTGGATGCTGGTGTTTGTTATTCTCAGCTCGTGCATGTTGCTGGAACAATCCCGAGGGCAGATGTCACTCTCTCCAGCAAAGGGAGACACTGTAATTGTGTTTTTGAGTTCATACTGAGGTAAATTGTCTGTAATTCCTCCATCAACATATCTCTGTGAATTAAACAAAGCTAAAGTTGGAATTAAACGATAAACATCAGTAAAATAATTTTCTATTACCTTAATACAGTGACTCAATCCACAGCAATAAATGAAGACGTATATTGTTTTAGCCAACTTCACATCAATGAAAATGTGGGTACTCGTGCGCAGAGGAAACTGCAAGCTTTCTCCCGGTACCATGTCTGACCATCGTCTGCTTTTAAATGCCAGCTTCAAGAATATCCATTCTTTGGAGAACCTTTTCACTCATGGAGAGGAGTTGGAACTGAGGGATAGGATCATCCTTTATCTTGTTGAACGGTGGAAAATATGTGTTTTTTATGTGGTAATATCTACATTTCTTTGGCTTGGCTTCGCGGATGAAGATTTATGGAGGGGTAATGTCCACGTCAGCTGCAGGATCGTTTGTGGCTGACAAGTCCGATGTGGGACAGGCAGACACGTTGGCAGCGGTTCTTACATTTACCAGTGTGCAAATTGTACTTGGTCAGTAACTTTAAAAATTGTCGCTGATTTGTTCAACACTTCATAGAGGCAAAGAAAATGTGCGTAAAGGGAATAAAGCCACTTTGGCATTACAGCTTAGCACTGGAGAAAATAGAAATCGATTTATGTTTGACACCTCAGGTGCAATTTCCATATTCCTTTATGACTTTGAAGGAGGGTATAGATGTATCCAAAACATCTCAGTACGGTTGAAAATGAATGAGAAGGAAATATCATGCCTGAAATGTACTGTTTGGAAGTTTGGTCTTTAACCTTGGAGTAGAAAAGGTTATCAGCAGTGATCAAACTAGGAATTTTGACACAGTAAGTAAAGAGCCGTTTCCATTGCAGGAAGGACACAGGTTTTATGTAATGGCTGCATACAGAGAGAGGTGAGATTTTTCCTCAACGATATGTATAGTGGCATGGAACATGATGCCTAAAAAAATGGAAGAGAAAAACTTTAAATGCTCTTGATTGGAAATAGAACTGATTTGATGATATTCATGTTTCCTTATAATGGAGAATTATGCCATTTTGGCCCATTGACCTTATGCAATCACATCTGTAGGACATAGAATGGTACAACACAGAAACATGATGACAATTGTGCTCTATCTCTTCGGCCTGTACATGGTCCCTATCTCTCCATTCCCTGAATATTCACGTGTATATCAAAATGTCTCTTAAACATCACTATTGTGCCTACTTCCATCACTTCCCCTGTTAGTGTGTTCCAGGCATCACCACTTTATGGGCAAAAAAAATTGCCTCGTAAACCTTCTCACCTGAAACCTACTCCCTCTCGAATTAGACTTTTCTATCCTGGGAATAAGACACTATCTACACCTCCCATATTTTTATAAACTTCTATGAGGTCTACCCATAACCTCTGATGCTCCAAACAAAACAATCCAGCCTGTCCTTATAGGTAATACACTCCAATCCACGCAAAATTTTGGTGAAACATCTTTCACACCTTCTCCGATGCTTCTTGATCCTTCCTGTAATGTGGCAACCATAGCTGCTCATAATACTCCAAATGTGGCTTAACCAAAGCTTTACACAGCTGCAATGTGTCTTCTCCATTTTTATACTCAACTCCCCAACTGATGAAGATACAACGTGCATTCTTAACCACCTTATATACCTGTCTGGCTATTTTCCAGGAACTATGCACTTGCATCCCAAGATCCCTTTGCACATCAATCCTCCGAGAGTTCCTGCAATTATTTGTAAATGTTCCTCTTACTATTGACTTCTCAAAGTGCAACACCTTACTTTTGGCCAGATTAAATGTCAGCTCTTTTGATGTATAGATCACAATACACTTATCTTCATTTCCCCTGAATGGATCTGTTTGCTGCCATGAGCCAAAATGATCCTCGAAACTGTACACCAGCATGTTAACAGCCATTGAGAGACATGGAGAGCAGCAAAAACACTTAAAATAAATGCAACTTGGAAAGTGGGATCGTTCATCATGGAGGCAACTTTATGTTTGTCAAAGAACACAAGAAAATCAGAACACGAGCAAGCCATCTGGATCCTCAAGCCTGCCTTGCTATTCATTACAATAATCTGCTCAAACTAGGAGATTGATCGGGATGTTAGAGGAATTTAGTTATGGGGAGATATTGGATAGGCTGTGTTGCCCTTCTCTGGAGCAAAGTATGTAAAACTATGAGAGACATAGATCCAGTTGTCTAAAAACTTTACTCATGGCATGGATATCAATAATAAAAAATGACAATAGATTTAGGGTGAGAGGAGGGTGTTTTAAAAATGATCTGAGGACTAATTACATTCAGACAAACGCTGGAATAGATAGGGCATGGAAGAACATGGTTCTATCAGGGGAACTGGGATTTGTAGAGATGGGAGAAAAGGTTGGCATGGATGTTGGGGTTGGGGGGAGGGTGGGAGTTTATGGAGGGCCCATTTCTGTGTTGTACAGTTCTAGGTCTCTCTATGACTGGTTTCTGCTCCAGCTAGCTCTCAATTCTTTGCTCTTTCAGAAAATGATATACCGGTCCTGCTTCAGGAGGTTAAAAAGGCTACTATTTTTGAAAAAGACTGCCGGCACCTTTCAACCTGATGGACAAATTAATTGAATAATAACCTTCGAATTCTCTTCTGGACATTTCATGGACACTGCAAGTATACTTGTGCAGCAGCATCCAAGCTGACCGATTGACACAAGGTCATGATGGACTCTTGTACACACCGTGATAATAAGCGATGCTTTGCCTTGGTGACACTTCTCCACCCAAACCTCTATAATAGCAAAATCCTAAAATAGTGCTTTAGTTCTTGAGCCTACACAGAATTGAATAATTTGAGTAAAGAGATGAAAATTTTACATACATCACCAGAAAATGTCAGAGCACTGCAGCCGGGAAAATTGTCATGTTTACTTGATTTTGACCTTTTTGAGGTATGCACAATTCTCTGAACTAAAGCCGTATGCCCAAGTATGACTCAGGGATCACAAGTTGTGTCCCTTCTTTCAACTTTATCACTGCAAGGACTTAGGTTAATGATTAAAGTACTCGGGTTCTATTACAGTTAAACCTCAGCTTCGTGCCAATCCACGCAATAAACCCATAGAGCCCTCCCATATTTTCAAATAATACTTGGAAGTCTGAAAGGGACTCCAGTTAAATTTTGCATCATGTGAGTAGCAGAATAGCAGATCATTAGCACGCCCTCCAGAGATGTTGACATTTCATAAGGTTGTCCCTTGCAGATGACATACTTCCAGTTTAGGGAATGCATCAACATGGAACAAATAAGCTTTACAGCAAGAAAGCTAGATTGGACATAGCACATTTCAACCCTTGCACAACACAATAAAATGAAATTGGAGCAGGAGTGGGCCATTGGGCCCTTCAGTCAGGAATCAGACCTTTGACGAGGGCCACCCCAAATTTTGTTGAACGTATTCCTCAACTTGTGATTGCAATAATGTCATGGAAGAAAAAGAGAGGACTGTAATGTACCCATGCCTGCTGGCGATTTAAGAAAAAGTAGGAACTCGGTGTCCAGAGACTGCAAGAGGATATAATGTGTGAAAATCTGATGTTACTCATTTTGCTCAGAACAAAAGGAAATAAAATTTTATTTGATGATGGGAAACTCCTCAATGTTAGCAGAGAGGGAAAATGGTTAGCTGCTCAATGAAATGTAAGTTAGTCGGCAGGTTCAGCAGATAAATAAATATACTGTCCACCGTTGCTCAAGTAGCACAAGGAGAAATTAAGTCCTTTTTCAATTGTAAAAGGCTTTGGTGAAGCAACATTTGGAATATCATGTATAGTTTTGGTCTTCAAATCCAAGGAAGGAGACACAGCCTGGAACTGGTACAATCGTTACCAGATTGACTTTTGGTTAAAGAATTGCCCAGTGGGAATAACCAGATTTTGTTTTTACTTATTCAAAGGTCAACGGTTATTTTCCATGGTTATTTCCCATCATGGTGCCTATTAGAATGTGGTGATACATTAGCGGTTTGAACTGCTGAGGTTCTTCTACCTACAATGCTCCTGTTATGCTTGTCCCTTCCAGAAGAACCACTTTACATGGGTTTAACACTTAACCAACTTTATTTTCTTTGAGCTGCTTCAACCGACTGCTAACCAGCTTCTGTCATACATCGCTTCTGGTTTCCAGGCAACCACGCGCATCGCATGCTAAGAAATACGGTACTTATTTACACACATACTAACACATCTCCGACAATACTCCTGTGGAGGGAGTGACAGAGTGACAGATACAGACCTGTTGGCAATGACAAAATAGGATACATTTGTCTTTACAGGGCAAACAATTTTGTGTATTATGTGTACTTGACAAAACAGGAATCTTGAATCATTTCAACTTCAGAATGGTGTGTGATATTGCCGTGTGGCCACTGCCGTTGACCTTTTTGGTGATAGAAGTCACCAGATTGGGATGTGGAATCAAGTATGTGAGCAACTGCAGTGTATCTTGAACTCAGTACAAATTGTAACAAGAAAGTGCATCACTGAAGTGAGGTAAGGAATGAAGATAGCGAATGTTGTGCTAATCAAGCAGACTGTTTTGTCCTGAATGGTGTTCAGGTATGTAGAGAATTCTTTCCCATTCCTGACATGTGACCTTAGGTTTTGGAAGAGTTTGGGGTGGGGTGGAAGGGGCTAGAGCGACATACCTCTAACCTGCTCTTGAGCCTACTGCAATCATGCTTTCCGACTTTGTGGTTGAAGCAAACTCATGAATGAAGTGGCTGAAAATGGTTGGACCCATGACATTGTCTTGAAGAACTCCTGTCGTCCTTGCTCGGAGAGGATTAATCTCCAATGATCATAATCATTCTCGTTAGGGTGAGGTATGACCAGCTGATTTCAGTTTCACCTGGACTCCTACATACTACACTTGCTCAAAAGCTCCCCACAGCAACTCAGGCCTCATATGATCAGACATATTCCCTTAATTCGAGCCATCCCTTCCTCAACTTCTCTTCAACAACTTTTCTGACCAAGTAAATATCTTCGATCTGAAACAGTGACTCTCTCTTTCTCTTTCCAAAGACGCTGCCTGACCTCCTGAGTGTTTCCAGCATGTTTGTATTTTTCTTTCAGATTTTCAAGTCTGCTGCTTTTTTGGATTTCCGTACACTGTATTTGCTGTGTGCATATTTACTGCCAGAGTTTCTACATCAAGGGTTCTACTGGAAAAATATTTCAAAGCCCGTAAAGCACTTTCGAAGTTGTGAAATTTTGAAAGACCCTATACAAATGCAGAGCTGTCTTAACTGGTCAATTAGTACCTTGGCATCAGAGTGTTTTAATTCCTGTATTTAATTTTCCATTTGGCTTCAGTTACTTCAATAGCAAATTAATCAAATGAGAAGATTAGGGTGAAAATGCTATTGAAGTAAAACAGCCTCTCTCTTATTGTACATGCACAATAAGGAACATCAATTTACTACAGGCTAGGTTATTAAAACTGTCAATAACTCTGAGAGCAAAATTCACCATTTGTTTGTCTGAAATAACATGTCATATTGAATTTCCAATCATTTAGCTCACTGCTGTACTTTAATCACTGGTACAAATCTTTTCATGATAGACAAAGCTGTAAACAGATGTTTCCATTTGTCTCTATTTGAAATTAAATTATATGCAGTTAAACCAGTTCTAAACTAAGCAAAAAGCACAAAATTCAGAGACAGCAATTTTTCCAGTTGCTGCACCCAACCGATCCTCTTACTGCCACTTCAACTTCTCCATTTTGCACAGGGTAATTTTCTGATTTCAGTTAATACATTTGGAAAATGTGCTAACCAGACACAAACGGGAAAACAAACCATCAAGGATGTAATTCACGGCACAACTCTCTTTCATGTTTTCTGATCAAAATTGCTGGAATCCAGGCAGATGCATGATACACAAGAAGAAGAAAGATTAGGAACATTGAGAAGGAGATTATGAAGAAAAGTAAAATTAAAAAGAAGAAAAACTAAGAAAACAAGTTGAACTTTTAAGAAGAGCTAATTTTCAGCAATTATGATGCATAAAACATCATTGTACTTAGAGTTGGGATTTGTGCAACATGTTTCATAGCCACTCCACTTTTCAAAGTGCTTTATGGACAAATTATATATAATTTATTATTGTAATGAAGCACCATCCCACAATAGCAATGAGGTAACCAACCATATAAGGGAGTGAAAAACAAGAAGCAGGCTCTGCTATACCACAACAGGTTCTGGACAGGCTTCAAATGAATGGTTACATTAGGCACTCAATTAAATCTGTTACTGTTTTCCATAATCAAGGTTGCCCATGAGATAAAGAGACTACAAGGCATAACTGAAAGTTTCCCCTTGTGTCTCCCGATCTCAAGGTTGTTGTTCATTTGAGAGGCCTCAACCTTGGGTAGTGAATAACTTCATTTAGTAACACACCTGCCCAGTGCCTTGGGGTATTTTGTTTCAGTAAATTTCACAGGACATTGACCAAACTGAAATTATTTACCCAGATATTTTTAATGTACTCCTTCAATGCTGTGAGTTTAAACACATTTTAAAAGAAGTGAGCTGCATTTCAACTTCACTGCAGTGAATTGCAACCACGATTGTTTTGTAAAGTTTGCACATTGTGAAGCAGCTGAGGGGAAACGTTGGCAAGCACTATCTGATTTCCAAGTTGGAATGGGATCTGAAGTTAGTCATCAGTGGATTTTCTGAGAAAGAGCGTTCGGAGAACAGTTGTATGACCTTGTGTTTGTTGTTGTGTTAATTGTTTTCTTTGCAATGTGACATCTCCCCAGTTCAAATTAGAAGTTAACAAATTACATCTTGTGTCAACTGAAAGCCAAATTATTCATTAAATCCTGCAACTATAGATATCCACAAAAATCCAATTATTTTGAAGAAAGAGAGCTCTTGTTAAAACTCCAACAAGAGATGCAATGATGGAGGTGGTGAGGTGGAACTGGAGATACTCAGTCTGAACCACACAGTCATTTCTAAGATTTATGTGCTTGGTAGTTGAAGAGTAAGTAAGGGGAACCAAAGGAATATATTGCATTCAATTGGCAACTAAAATATGCTAGGACAAAAAAAGATGAAAAATATAAAAGCTACCCTGAAAAGTCTGGGTATCAACTGTTATGGGAAGAAGGCAGGAGAGTGGGGCTGAGTGAGAGACTGGATCAGCTCAGAATGGCTGAATAGACTCAATGGACTGAATGGCCTACTTCAAGACAAGCTTTCAAATTGGTTCTGCAATTATCTGGCATTTTCTGATTGGATGGCAGAAGAACAATCATGGGTACGTTTGTCTATTTTCCAAGTTACTCTGCTGACCCCTTGGAGCAGTCAACTGGAAAGGCAAGAAAGACTTCTGTGCTGACACTCTGGAGCATAACTATAGTTTTAGGACACTATTTCTTGTGGTTTCTCTCAACTAATGTGCTACCTTTGGCCATAAGGAACAACAGGGGTCTGAATGTATCTCAGCTGCAGCTCCCAGTGGGCTAGGCTGAAGCCCTTTTTTCCACTGGCACCTTGTCCCATGAATTAACTGGGAATTTACTAGGATAGCATCCAGTGAAAAAGGAACACTGTCGTCAAATGACGTCATTTCAGGCCAGGGATTAACCATCTCTACCCCTACTCATATCCCTGACGTGCTGATAAAACCAGTGGAAAAGGGACAGCAGAAAGTCACGCGTTTCCAGTTGAAGGTAGAACACTCTGATCCCTGGGGATGAGTTGTGTTCAGTGGAAAAGTAATTAGTGCCCCAGTTAAGGGTGGCCCTGTGGAAACAGCATAAAGGGCTTCCTATCCCAGGTCAATGCACAGCCAATTAACTGGGATGCCAGTGGAAAAGGTGCTTGAGAGAGACTGTCCCCAGTAATGAATGGCTAGACAGAGGCAAGAGACAGACAAATGGTTGACCCAATGCCTGACAAGCTGATGACCAAGAACCCCAGGCTCTTCACATAACCCTTTCTGTAATCTAGCCAATGCCAAAGATGGCCAGTGTCTATGAAGCAGCTGTAGTAGTACAGGATGTTAGACAAGCTAAAATTTTGTTCATGCTCATCAATGCTTTAGAAAGCCCTGTAACAGTGAAATTCAACTTAGAAATTAATAAGCAACAAGTATTTCTGCAAATCCCAGAGGAAAGCACTTGAGGGATGGGGTTGATGGATAATTGGGTGACCTGTTTGCCCAAAAAAATTGCAAGCTAAAGTTCAGGGGCAGAACCAGGGGTTATGGTGGAAAAGAGTGATTGGCTAGATGTCCGCCTCAAATCAAAGCAATGTGCACTGACAAACACAGTGTATGCTCAGATCGATTTATCTAGTGCTTGGAAGCAATATCATGGAAATCCATGCACATTTTCCCAAGAACCTTTTTGAAGAGATTGGTAGTTGATCTATCTTGGGCAAAGCACAATTCCAGGATCAATTTGCAGACTGATTGATCTCAGCCAGATGCCTAAATTAGGGAAAGATCACACAAGGAGGAATGCCTGCTGCTTAGTGGAGAGCAGGATCCCATGTTTGTTGCAACTTGACAATTAATTACTTTTCAAGCTTTTACTCTGGTGTGTATTTCATTGCACAATAAAGAATACCAACAGGGAGAAGGTGCCAACAGAGTAGGAAAAGGAAGGGGTGAAATTCTAAACCTTTGCATAATGTTCATAACTCAAAGTGTCCGTTAATCTCGATCAAACTACAAATAAAATTCCTTACAGTCTATCTTCAACTTACCACTCCTTGCAGTGTTGGAGGTATTAGTCCACAGTACACTGGAATAAATGTGCTGCATATGCAGGCCTGCAGATAGATCAAATAATGATACAAACTTTATGACTCGAATGTAACAAATTGAGCTTTTGCACTTTGCTGGAAATTGAATGAAATTGATAGAGTGGGAATGGGACTCTGTGTCAGTCTGGAGCCTACACCATAAATCTTTCTTTTATTCATTAGAGAAACTAGGTTTTGGGGAAAAAAATAACAATTTTGGGGTCTAACTGGCCTGAAATTGGTTCGTGTTTTGGCCACTATTTGGAGTTACTTTAATGAGTTTTCTTTCCTCAGGTCAAACTTGAGTAATACAGACAGGCCTTAATTAATTTCAATTGGGGTCACCCATTCTTGCACACGGACTATGGTATCGTTCATGCTTCATTTCATGAAGAGGAATTTTTTTTTATATTAGATTCATGTCCTTTTTGGTCAAATTGAACACAGAAAATGCTGAAAACAACACAACAGTTCAGGAATATGGAAAGAGAAACAGAGCTTAATGTGTCAGATCATTGATTCTTCATTGCTTTTCTTTCTCTTTCTCGACCCGCTGAGAATTTTCAGCATTTTCTGCTTTTATTTCAGATTTCTAACATTTGGAGGTTATTTTTATGATTTTTACATTTTCTTGAAAGAAAGCATAGAGTTCTCTCGATGCCTTTGAGGAAATTGGTCCTTGAAATAACAAATGCAAAATATCTGCTGCAACAAACCAACTTTAACTAATACAGATCTACATGACTGTGTGAGTCACTCTTGCCATATGAAGAGATTATGTAAACACAACTATTATATTGCAAAAGAAAATGTTATTTTAATATTGGGTGGAATTCAGCCAAATTTGACTTGTCTACTGAAAAAAAAGAGGAAAGAAAATTAAATTATATTAATTCCAAGTCATTGCCAAAACAATTACAGTCCAAACTAAAACCGACTCAACATTAGTGAGGGCACTGCCCATTTTGGTGCTTTTTTGTTACAAGAAAATTTCTCCAGCTCCAAAACAACCATGATTATCCATGGAAACCACAAATGTGAACAGAACCATTTCATTTGTCTGAATCAAAGCAGTTTTCCAATGATAAATTCCCAATGATTAACATCTGAAGAGTGATAGAATTGTGGAGTTTTACAGCATGAAAACAAGCGCTTTGGCCCAGCATCCATACTGACCAATTTGTTTACCTAACCAGTCCCATTTGCCTATATTTGGCTTATATCCTAAAACTTAAGAGGAACACAAAAGGTGCAGATATTGGGATCTTTAGTAAACAAAGTGTTGTTGGAAGAACTCAGCAGGACTGACCACATCCGTGGGTTGAAATGGTCAGTCAACATTTCCGGTCTGGATTTTTAGGGGAAAGAAGCCGGGGAGAGACCCACAGCTGATTGAATATACGACAGAAAGTGTGAGAGGTGAAAAGAGAGGAGAAAAAAAAACACTGGGATGGGGGGGGGGGTGAAGAAAAGTTAGAGAGAGGGGGAAGGAAAATAGTAAGTACAGGAGGAAGGAAAGAGGAGATGGAAACAATGGAACCAGTGGTTACCCTGAATCAGAAAAATCTACATTCATCCCATTATGTTTAAGACTAAACATGCTCAAGTTTATGTTTGGTCTCATCCTGACAATAGATGAAGCTAAGAACACATAGCATTGTAGGAATGGTTGGGGTGGAGGGGTGTTAAAATGATTGGAGTAGTGGGGGAGGGGAAGGTAAAATCCTTCTACACCTTTACTATCCATGTTCCTGTCCAATTGTCTTTCAAATATTACAACTGTACCCACTTCTACCATTTCTTCTGCAAGCTCATTCCATATGCACCAACCTCTGTGTGGAAAATGGAGCCCCACAGGTCCCTTTTATATTTCCACGCCCCTCACCTTAAATCTTTATCTCCGAGTTTTAGACTCCCCAACCCTGGGGAAATGAAAGAGTGCAGCTATTTGCTTTATCGATGTTCCTCATGATTTTATTAACCTCTGGGAGAAAAGAACTTAAGAAACAGGAGTTATATGGCTCATTGAGCCTTCTCTGCCACTCAAAAAGATCGTGGCTGATCTGGGCATGGATTCAGCTCCACCTTTTCCTCATTGATGCACCATCAATAACTCCAAAAGACTGGAAGTTATGTAAAACTGATAGGCATTTATTAGCAATAGAATGGAGCCATGTCCATGCTGGTCGACTGCCCAATTGCCCTGAGCTGGGGAGGGGGCTGTGCCAACAGTCACCTTTAGTTAGGAGTTTGTGGAAGGAGCCACAGGTACAGTTGGCCAATGGGCATGCACAGACAGTTAAATATACAGTGGTTTACCACATTCAGCCCGTTTTTAAAAGAGTTTGGCAGGGTGAAGTCCATCAGATGTTATCATGTTAAGTCTTTTGGGTGGTCTGATCTGCCACTGTGACCATCGTAGTGCTGGCTGCTGCTGCATCACAGCAATGGGGTCCTGGACAGTCTGGGGTGCCTGTATGCAGTTGTTGTCGTTGAGTGGAAACATGGCAATGTCTGGCATACCTTCTGTTGGGGCTGGGGTAAGATGCCATGGCTCTGGTGCATCGTAGATGACGATAAGTGAAGGGAGTGTGGGGTGATCAGTAATGGTCTCCTGAAATCCTAAGGGCACCAGGTCCCATTAGGTGTATTGGGGGTTGGCATGAAGAAGGGGGACCCTTTCAACCTGGGGGTCAGGCTTATGGACCCTCGCGTGCTTCCAGAGTAGGACCAGCCCTGGGGATGACAGCCAGACTAGCAGTGTGGTCACTGTTGCAGACTTCCTGGGGAAGGAAAAAATTCTTTCATGTGGAGTGGTATTGGTGGCAGTACATAGGAGTGATCTGATGGAGTAGAGTACCTCAGGGAGGACATCTTTACAGCAGGAGACTGGAAGGCCTCTAGACTGCAGAGCTAGGAGGATGGCCTTCCAGACAGTGACATTCTTCCTTTCCACCTGCCCGTTCCCTTGGGGGTTGTAGCTGGTGGTTCTGCTCTGGCAATGCCTCTGGCCAGCAGGTACTGGCACAGCTCATAAAGGATGACCCCTGGTCACCATGGATATAGCAGGGAAACCCAAACAAAGAGAAGAGGCTGTGTAGGGCCTTGATGACTGCGGGAGCTGTCACGTCTGGGCAGGGGATGGTGAATGGAAAACATGAGTACTTATTGATGATGTTGAGAAAGTACACATTGTGGTCAGAGGAGGGGAGGGGTCGTTTGAAATCGATGTTCAGATGCTCAAAGGGGCAGGTGGACTTTACCAGCTGTGCTTTGTCTGGTCGATAGAAGTGTGGTTTGCACTCCGCGCAGACCTGGCAGTTTCTGGTCACAGACCTGATCTCCTCAATGAAGTAAGGCAGATTGCGGGCTTTGATTAAGTGGAAGAAGCTGATAACTCCAGGGTGGCAGAGGTCGCTGTGGAGGGTTTGCAATCGGTCTATTTGTGTGCTGGCACACGTTCCATGGGATAGGGCATCTGGGGGGCTCTGCGTTTCCTGGACCGGAACATTATAATTGCAGGTGGAAAGTTCCATTCTCCATTTCAGTATCTTGTCGTTTTTGATTTTACCTCACTGCTGGTTGCTGAACATGAAAGCCACTCCCTGTTGGTCAGTCAGCAAGGTCAATTGTTTGCCGTCTAGGTAGTGTCTCCAGTGTCGTACTGCCTCGACAATGGCTTGGGCCTTTTTCTTGACAGAGGAGTGTCAAATTTTGGGGCCCTGGAGGGTGTGGGAAAGGAAAGTAATGGGTCTGCCTGCCTGGTTAAATGTGGCAGCCAATGTGAAGTCATATGCATCGCTTTCCACCTGGAACGGGATGGATTAATCCGCGGCAATGTTTGCCTTGATGCAGCTGAAAGCTGCGTGGGCCTCTGGTGCCGGGAGAATTGAGGTAGATTTAACGGGGTGGGCCTTGTCTGCATAATTGGGGACCAACTGGGCATAGTAGAAAGAGAAGCCCAGTCACCTTTTCAGGGCTTTGAGGGTGTGGAGAAGGAGGAGTTCCAAAAGCAAATCATGCGATCGGGGTTGGGAGTGATGACTCTGTTCTCCAAGACGCAGCCAAGATGGCAAGGCGGGGGTGTGAAATATGCATTTAGCCTTGATGTATGTGAGATTAAGGAGATTGGCAGTCTGGAGGAATTTTTGGAGATTGGCATCATGGTCCTGCAGGTCATGGCTACAAATAGTGATGTGGTCCAGATATGGTAATGTGGACCACAGTTCATACCTGGCCGACCATTCAGTCCATCTCTTGCTGGTAGACTGAGACACTATTGGTGACGCCGAAAGGAACCCACAGGAAATGGTAGAGGTAGCCATCCGTCTCGAAGCCAGTATATTGGCGGCCCACTGGGTGAGTGCCGTGGCTGTCGTTGGGTCATTGGCTGGATGTGTCGATAGCGGTGCTATGTGTTCACAAAGTACATCGGTCGCTGGTGGTGCATGGTGGTGGCTGCACATCCCAAGATGGCAACTCCCAGGGCAACCATGAGGCGGCTGCATTTTTGGCCAAGTAGGCTCCCATATTCTGGAGGGCCAACTCCATTGTGCCAGCCAGTTCAACTGCCTTCCACAAACTGAACTCCCCTCGCTCTAACAGTCTCTGACAGATGTAGTGAGACCTGATGCATGTGACATACATGTCCCTAATCAGGTCCTTGGGTGTTCTCTGCAGCCATCACAGAGGCTTGTCCAAGAGTTTCTAGAGCCCAGAGGTACTCAACACTCGATTACCCGGGACACTGTTTTTGGGTGGCCAGGAGGTGTCTCGCGTAGACCTCGTTCACCTTCTTCAGGTACTGGCCTTCCAGATGTCCATCACCTATGGGTACGACGCAGCGTCCCTGATCATTGAATATATCAGGGGCCCGACCTGAGAGTATAGTACCTGCAGCTTGTCGTTCTCTGATCAGATGATACCTCCAGGAATGCTTCAAAACAACGCAGCCAGAGTTTGAAGTCGGTGGAGACTTCAGGTGATTGAGGGTCGATTTCCAACTTCTCCGACTTTAGGATCCGCTCCATTGTCAAAATATATTGCTAATAAAATTGAGGCACCATCAATAACTCCAAAAGACTGGAAGTTATGTAAAACTGATAGGCTTTTATTAGCAATAGAATTGAGCCACGTCCATGCTGGTCGACTGCCCTGAACTGGGCAGGGCGCTGCAGAACAGTCACTTTTATTCGGGAATCTGTGAGAGGAGCATCGGCCAATGGGTGTGACCAGAGAGTTAAATATACAAGCAGTGGTTTACCACACCCATCATCTTAATTCCCCTACTCTGTAAAATTCTATTTGTGACTTAAATATTTTTAATAAGGAAGTCTCCAGTGCTTCCTTGGGTAGAGAGTCCTAACCTCATAATTCAAGCCCACCAGGCCCAAGAACATTTTTGTGAACATTTTCTACACCCTGTTCAGTTATTGCTGAGTGATCAGAATAGTGACAGTTTTCCATTTCACTAGGACACTTTTAGAAGAACAAAGAAGGTTTCAATTTTACCTGGACAACTTCCTCTTTGTTGTTGAACGCCGTCACCAGAACATTCTCTCCATCAGACACGCGGGTCAAAGAAATGCCCAGTCGACCCGTTGCCAGCTCGTGTGCATTATCTGGAAGCCCCTTGTAAAGCCGGCTGCGGATAATCTTCACAATGTTAAAGGAAGGATGGAGAGGCCCCAGAAATCTCTTGCGTGCTTCTTTGGAAACATCGATAATGTTTGCACCAGCCTCTACTGAAAAAGAAATATTTTCTGTAAATATATATTTTCTCAAACTTCTACGATAATTTCCCCATATACTGGCAGTTAACATACAGCTCACCACTATTGGTTAACCAATCTCAATGGACCAGTGCACTTTTGCAAGGGAAAATGACTCAGAAGGTCATGCTACATCATTATCTCATGAACTTTATTGGCAGAACACAAGCACGGGCTTTAAATGAGGACTACGTAAGCTCTGTTTGAAAGACTTCCATGTAAAACTCACCAATGACACTTTTCATCTGTGCTCGTGAATAGCTAGTCTTGAGGAAATTCTTATTTTGTGCAGCCAATCCAACAATTTTCAGCGTCTTCATGAAGAACGTAAAACCATTTGAATTTTATTTTTTTTTAAATTGAAGGTAATTTCCATAAAAGTAGTTGATAAAATTGGACAATATCTTTGGAATTACTCCTAAAAGGGGGATTACATAAATCAAAGCAGAGGTGGGAATCAGACTGAGACATAACAATTGGAGAACAGTGCTGGTCCGATCTGTGCATTTGTATGACAAATACAGTTAATGTTAGTTAATTTCTTGCATCAAGCAGCAAAAATTAAATGAACTTAAATCAGAAATTTCAGACCAATGCTTTAGAGAGGTAGGAATCAGACTGAGACATAACAATTGGAGAACAGTGCTGGTCCGATCTGTGTATTTGTATGACAAATACAGTTAATGTTAGTTAATTTCTTGCATCAAGCAGCAAAAATTAAATGAACTTAAATCAGAAATTTCAGACCAATGCTTCAGAGAGGTGGGAATCAGACTGAGACATAACAATTGGAGAACAGTGCTGGTCCGATCTGTGTATTTGTATGACAAATACAGTTAATGTTAGTTAATTTCTTGCATCAAGCAGCAAAAATTAAATGAACTTAAATCAGAAATTTCAGACCAATGCTTTAGAGAGGTGGGAATCAGACTGAGACATAACAATTGGAGAACAGTGCTGGTCCAATCTATGTATTTGTATGACAAATACAGTTAATGTTAGTTAATTTCTTGCATCAAGCAGCAAAAATTAAATGAACTTAAATCAGAAATTTCAGACCAATGCTTTAGAGAGGTGGGAATCAGACTGAGACATAACAATTGGAGAACAGTGCTGGTCCGATCTGTGCATTTGTATGACAAATACAGTTAATGTTAGTTAATTTCTTGCATCAAGCAGCAAAAATTAAATGAACTTAAATCAGAAATTTCAGACCAATGCTTTAGAGAGGTGGGAATCAGATTGAGACATAACAATTGGAGAACAGTGCTGGTCCGATCTGTGTATTTGTATGACAAATACAGTTAATGTTAGTTAATTTCTTGCATCAAGCAGCAAAAATTAAATGAACTTAAATCAGAAATTTCAGACCAATGCTTTAGAGAGGTGGGAATCAGACTGAGACATAACAATTGGAGAACAGTGCTGGTCCAATCTATGTATTTGTATGACAAATACAGTTAATGTTAGTTAATTTCTTGCATCAAGCAGCAAAAATTAAATGAACTTAAATCAGAAATTTCAGACCAATGCTTTAGAGAGGTGGGAATCAGATTGAGACATAACAATTGGAGAACAGTGCTGGTCCGATCTGTGTATTTGTATGACAAATACAGTTAATGTTAGTTAATTTCTTGCATCAAGCAGCAAAAATTAAATGAACTTAAATCAGAAATTTCAGACCAATGCTTTAGAGAGGTGGGAATCAGACTGAGACATAACAATTGGAGAACAGTGCTGGTCCGATCTGTGCATTTGTATGACAAATACAGTTAATGTTAGTTAATTTCTTGCATCAAGCAGCAAAAATTAAATGAACTTAAATCAGAAATTTCAGACCAATGCTTTAGAGAGGTGGGAATCTTTCTACATTCAACATGGTAAGGCCCTTCTGGAGAGATCTAGGGAATTTCCAAGAACAAATTATAGGAAAACATTCCCCATAAGACCCAGAATTGCTTTTATTGGGAAACATCTTGGGCGTAAGACCTAAAATGAGGCTGTCCAAATTTCAAACACAATTTGTATAGATGGCATTAGCAGCTGTTAATGTATAGTGGTTACCTGGAAGTCTGATCCCCGTCTAGGAATGGCATGATGGAATGTAGAAATGCAAAGTAAAATCATTTACAGTTTGAGGAACAAAAATGATGTTTTTAAATCAACATTTTGCAGCCATATTTATGGCAAATAGCTGAAAATCTTTAGTTTATCTACCCTCATTCTGGAGCACCCAGACTGTACCCCTCCCCTGGATCTAGATAATTTAAGGTCCAGAAGGTGGATGGTGCATCCCTGACAACCTCTCATTTTTTTTCTATTTTTTTTTAGTCTAGTCTTGAACTACCTTTTCTTGCTCTCTATTCTTTTTTCTATTTTTCTTACTTTTTCTCAGAGGGAGGGGAGGGGAAGTACCATTAATTACAGTTAGACATGCAATAGCTATTAATGGATGTATAATTACTAATTTTTTGGAAACTTATTTTGTCCTTTGCACTTGCTTGCCTTGAAATTAAGGTAAATATAATTTTTTTTAAATATTTGGAATAGTCTCCAAAACAAGATAGGAAGAAATCAGGCTATGGGAAAGAATAAGAAGGTGAAGTAGGGCAGTGAAGGAAAGATGCTGTATTTATTAGCCCAGTTTTTTACGGAGTGCCTGCAGTCAATTTAGACTGTAGCTGCATCGTAAAATGTGTAGGGGTCTTGGTGGAAAAATTACAGAATCGAATTTAGCGTGACATTTTTACACTGCCAGCGGAGCAGAAAATTTCCACAAATGATCTGCTTCTCATGGCTGTGTAAAAGTGCCTTTTGATTCCAACTCTACCTTAAATTACATATAGACATCTGCAACAAACCTGGCCTTTTTTGCCAGATTCAACTGGCACATTTTAAGCACTTTGCTTAAGTCTCCAGCCTTTTGCAGCCAAATTAAGTTTGAAAGGAGGCCAGCGTTCAGAAGATACATTACATCAGCATACAATTAACAAGTGCATGCTGACAAACAAATCCATCTCCACAAAGTGGAGTGGAAAGCCACTGCTTCCAACCTTGGCACGGTTTGAAATGCTGAACACAGATGTGTCCTATCTGGATTAGCTCTGAAATTAGCAATTTCTAACGTATCACCAGAACTTTGCTCTCTCTCCCCCTCCCATACCCCACCCCCCATGATAAATCAAGTATGGAAGTATGTTGAATCCTGCAGTCACAACAAAAGGATATCCCAAGTGAAAACATTCAGTATCCAGGAATTTAATGGGACTGTGTTCTTGTACCTGATGAAGTCACTGCAGCAACTCAGAAATGAATGGGGATTGTGGACTGTCAGTGAAAGTGTTTTAACAAATGCAGAAACTTCATTCTTATGCAGTGTAGCGAAAATAAAAGCTCTCACGACTGGAGGGAAAACAAATGCTTTTATTAGCTAAGGGTAGGGTTTCACAGTAGTCTTCAGAAGGGTTCGGGTGTAGGCAGAAAACCAGGGTTATATGTGAGCAGATGGGGACAGAGCCGGGAGCTGGGGCCAGCCATCAGCACAACACACCACCAGTGAATCCCAGTTCACTGCATGCAGTTCCTCCCCAAGCACTGTACTTGAACGCATAAACTTAATGAGGAACATCTCGACAAAACCACTTCATTCAACCAACGAGTTTTTTGCTGTGCCTGTGAAAACCAAGGTGCTCAGGCAAAAGATTCTGAGGCACCACACATTGAACCAATCGGATGACACCATCATTTAACTGACTTGGAATGAAGTTGCATGTGATAAGATAATTGAGAGAGTCTTTGGTTCATAAACCTGTCAAAGAGGCAAAACTTTGTGAGTTTGAACGTCCACTCTGAACGTCTAGCTCTGAACATCCACTGAACAATCATGAGCAATTTTAAAAACCGGTCAAGAAGTAATCACCAGTGCCTCGTGCTTTCTAATATCAAACAATTTTAGTTAAAAAGCAATATTATACAAGTTATAATAAAAATCCTGAATATAAGGTGACACGAAGATGTAGCAGTTCGTGCTCCAGAGACCTTGCTTTGATGAAGAAGTAAGGGTCTTTCTAGTTCAGATTGATTTTGATTAACATATCAGATTAACATGCTGTAAACTAGATTATTTGTTGTCAAGCATTTTGATACTAACACATTGAAAACAAAGCACAAATGAAAAGGGGTTAAATAGGAAAGTCTGCAGATGCAGTCTCCTTTCCTTCGGTTTCCCACCCCAATCCCTTCCCTCTCTATTCAGAGTGCTACCCACTCTTCCCTATCATTTCTCAGCTTTTTTTGCTTCTGCTCTCCCACCCATAGCCACCCATGACTCTTGACTGTTAGCCTGTGCTTCTCCTCCTCCACCTTCCCCCTTCTTCCCCCTCTACCCCCCACCTTTTAATTCAGGCACCTGCCTGCTTTTTTCCTCATTCTTTTTTCTCAGGCCCAAAGCATTTGTCACCCTTTGCTCCCTATTGATGCTGCGCGGCATGCTGAGTTTTTCCACACTTTGTGTATTGTGCAAGAATGCAACAGAATATCCCTTCAAGATCCCCCACCAGGTTGATAATAATTTTCTCCAGAAGTATGAATTAAATCATTATCAACCTCAAAAGTTTAATCTACAAACTTTAGTGATCAACTAATTTGGTCCAAGTAAAAACACAAAAATGCTGGAGAAACTCAGCAGGTCTTGCAGCGTCCAGAGGCGGTAAAGATACATTAACAACATTTTGGCCTTGAGCCTTCCTTCAAGGTATGAGTAGAAAGCAGGCAGGTGTCTGAGAAAGGATGGGGAGAAGCAGGGGTGCAGTGCTAATTTTTAGGTGCCGGAGCTCACCAAAAGCAGTGATAAGGAGGTCTCATGAGACCTGGCCTTGATGGCTACCATGTTATATTTGGCACTGAATAATTGACAGCGAACTGTAGGGTTATGAAGTAGGTTGACCGGTCGTGGAAGAAACAGGTATGTCCAGAATAGAGAAGAGCGCTCAGCTGGAAGAGGGGGGGTGGCTTTCCACCCTCAGCAAGCTCAAGAAGTAATGGAGCAGGCCCAAAGTGGCCCATTGAGGTGCTGGAGAGGCGTTCCAATGAACTTCAGGGAGAAGGAATTAAGGGGCAAGGGGAGGAGCAAGCTAACAGACAAAAAGTGATAATTGGACATGGATAGGAGGGCAGGAGAAGAAAGGTTTGATTGGGGGAGGGGTGGCCCTGTTGGAGGAAAGGAGATGGGGGAAATGGAAAGCGAGAGAGCTAGAAGAAAGGAGAAATAGGGGTAGGGGAAGGAAAGCAATGGAGAGATGGGGTGAGGGTTAATGGACACTGGAGAAGTTAATGTTAATGCCAAGCAGTTGGAGGAGGCTCAGATGGAACTAACTCTCCAATTTACAGGTGGACTTTCTCCAACTAATTTGGTCCTGTGAGTTTTTAAAAAAATATATTAATCCCAATGGATGCATTGCTAAAGTTTTATTTTTAAAGAACTAGAAATCATGGCAGGTGCTTCACTGCTTTTAAAAAAAAAACTACACTGTAAATTTTAGTCTTTCTCCCCAGCTTAAACCAAAAATCAACATCTGGTGTGAAACCAGAACTATACTGATCACAAATGTAGTTTACATTTGGCTTCCCATTCCCATGCTGAACTTATTTTGTTAAGTATGAAAAATAATTTATGGTTACTGCATTGCAATGTCCATTACAGAAAGTAAAGATGAGCATTTCAGGCTTAGATGCTTTGAAACTGGAAATAAAGCTTTCACGAGATATAGGAGCAAAATTAGGCCTGTTGGCCCATCAAGTCTGCTCTGCCATTCTAATCATGAGCTGATCCATCCTCCCACTCAGCCCTATGCCCCAGCTTTCTCCCCATTACTCTTGATAGCTGATTAATCAAATAATCTCTCAATCTCTGCATTAAATACACCCAATGACCTCACTTCCACAGCCGCCTGTGGCAACAAGTTCCACAGACTTGCAACCCTCCAATTAAAGATGTTTTTCAGCATCTGTTTTAAATTGATGCTCTTTTATCCTGAAGTTATGCCCTCTTGTCCGAGAAACCCCTACCATGGGAAACATCCTTGCCTCCTCAACTCTATCTTGTCTTTTCAGCATTTTGAAATGCCTCGATGAAGTTCCCCCTCATCCTTCTGTACTCCAATGAATACAGTCCAAGAGTTGACAATCATTCCTCACATGCTAACCCTTTCATTCCTGGTATCATTCTAGTAAATCTCCTCTATACCCTCTACAACACCAGCATGTCTTTTCTCAACTAAAAGCGCCCAAAATTCAAACAATTCCAAGTGAGGTCCCACCAGTGCTTTATAGAGTCTCAGCATTATATCCCTGCTATTCCTCTAGAAATGAATGCCAACATTGCATTTACCTTCTTCACCAATGACTCAACCTGGAGGTTAACCTTTAGAATATCCTGCATGACAGTTCCCTTTGCACCTCGGAATTTTGAACTTTCTCTCCACCTAAAAATAGCCTGCCCATCTAGTTCTTCTACCAAAGTGCACAACCGTACACTTTCCAACACTGTTCTTTTCAGACCTTTAGTGACCAATTTGCAACTGAATTTGTTTCAATTGGCATTGTTATGTTGATCAAATTCAAAGGGTAAATACTCAGGAGTACTGCATAATATCTTTTAAAGCCATTTTGAATGCTAATCTGAAATCAATAATAAAAATTTCTGCACTTTTTTTGTACTTTGGTGGCAAGGATTTTCTTTAATTGGCAATGCTAGAAGTTTCCACAGAAATTTCTCATTCATGTTGGCAGTTTTGGTGATCACTTTGGCAAACCAATCTGGTGCACCCAGGAGTTAAAAACAACTTTTTCTCCTCCTCTCTTTTTCCCATTGATAAGGGTGATACCTTCAGAATGTTAACAAGGGACTTGAGGGCAGCAACTATGTTGCTCATATCATAGTTAGCGTGTGAGCTCTGCTCAAAGCCCCTAGGCAGATGGATAGTTTTTTTTTCCTTTATGGTATAAGCAGGAAATTAATACCTATTGCTGAAAAAACTAAATTCAATTTAATATAAACCAAATTCAAGGAACAAATGAACCTGTGGTGATCCCAGAACAGAAGATCAAGGGAAGATATAATACAATATTGAAACTATGAATGATGTGATGGAGTACATAGGGAGGAATAATGTCCAACGAGCAGAAAAGTCTATTACCAGAGAACAAAGTCTTAAGATAACCAGCAACAGGCAAAGTAAGTCAAATAGCATCTTCCTTTGATATCTAAAGCTATTTTTGGCTGAACTTACCATAGAAGAAATGCAGCAGCCCGGGTTTGGAGAATATAATTTTAATGAAAAGGAGTCAATGAGGAAGAATCAGGTTGGTGGGATTTTTTAAAAATTTTGCCTGTAAAGTACAATGACCTGCAGCTTTAACTGATTATATTCTACTGTGTCCAAAATAACATATTGGAACAGCAGACCACAGAATAACAACACATGACTTCACTTCCTTGAAATGTGATTGTAAAACTATTTCTTAATTTCCCTCAAATTCCACTCAACTATTATTAAGCATATGCAATGCATAACATGCTAGACGCACCATCCATAGGAAGTATAGGGCAACAGAAAGGCCCAGGCACGAAATACCCTTCTCTATTGTCTTCCATAAAACTGTATATTTGTGTGATTGTTCACAGCAGGATGTTTTCAAGGAAGCCAGTTAAGCCTTCCAAAGTAAGTGTATAAATATGGGTGATTTCACGACATCTTTGATTGTTCTGAAGTCATATGGGTGTTTTAAACATTTCTAGGATTGAACACCATTCTTCCTGCAGATCACTGTGCTGGTCTCAGAGAGGACTCTAATTTTTTTTATTTTTTTTTTTAAAAACACAATACTGCACCTGATTTTTACAGACTTTACTGCAGTGAGGTTTTAGCAATGGGCAAGTAATAGAATCTGGTTTAAAAGGTCCAAGTGCTTCCTAGTACAAGAACAGGGGGCATTAGGCTGGAAGGGAATAAAGTGACAGAGAGCATATCTTAGTGTGACCCAATATGGGAAAGACCACAGCTCTGTAAATGCTTATAAAGAGAGTTTAACAAATATACTATGAGGTGTCTAGCTAGTTCACTAATCAAAAGATGTTGACACCCCAAAGAAGAATGCCCAAAAGATAATATCCAACACTAATAAAGGTAACATCCTAGCTCTAACAATGCTTACACTTGGAGCCAGAATGTAAAATTCAAAGAGGTCTAGCAAATTGCACATATCCTATCAAGTTAGCTGTATTTTTCAAATCAAGAACAGATAAGGCACTAACTCCTAACTTTGATGTGGTTTGCTTATCTCAAGCAATATCATCAGCTTTGCAATTAGAATAACATTTCTCCTACTTTCATTGGAAACTGGGAGATGTGCGTAGAACTCTTTATTAAATTAAACTTTAGAAAAACAGCATAGTAACAGCCCCTTCTGGCCCTATTACACCCAATTGACCAACAACCCCTGTACGTTTTGAAGGGTGGGAGGAAACTGGAGGACCTAGAGGAATCCTACCCAGACATGGGGAGAATGTACAAACTCCTTACAGACAGTGTCAGATTTGAACCCGAGCCGCTGGCACTGTAACAGCGCTGCACTAACTGCTACGTTAACCATTCGCCCATTGGTTCTACATATTTAAGATTACCAGTGAAACACTTCAGAATTATTGATTCCGCTGTCGCTGTCCAAAGTTTTTTGATGGCTATGTGCTCCTTTCCTTATTCCTAGCAATACTACATTAAGAGTTCAGAGTCAAGTAAATCAACTCTGATCTATGCCATTGTTTGAATCTTGACCAGTAAGTTTCTGAATGGTGATATGGGAAAAAGAACTTGGACAAGGTTGAGGAGAATGAAAGATGCAATGTTTCTTTTATCAGGATAGAAAAGAAAGAGTTAATTGAGAACTCAGACTGGTAACCTAAAATATGAAATAGGGCATAATCAGAACAGCTATGTGCATCAGTCTGCAAAGCACCCTGTGGATTTTTAGTAAGTGGCATTTATTAACATATTCAAATTGAACCTAATTTTTAATTATTCCAATGTGGTATATGTTATTAATGAAGTGATTTACTAAATGATGGTGGTTTTATGGGAAGATGCAATTATAATTCTTAATCTGTATCTGGAAGGTTTGATTGCGCACGTGCGCTAATTTGTGCCCATGTGGGGTTTTTCATTTGAGATAATGATCTCTCCTAGTACAATACCAGAATGTTATATTGCTGAGAACTGTTTAGATCAATTAATTATCAAGAGCTTATGAATTTTGATCTTGGTAGATCTTGGGTTTATATACACATGTATTTGAAACTACATTTGTTAATTGGTTGCATTTATATTTAATTGAAATTCTATGCATACAAAGAACTAATTTTGAAGTGGGGAGTTATTAAAATAATCCTCACTTTTAAAAATAATGTTTTTTTTCCATTTGTAGTAGGTTTTAAGGAACATCAAGATCACAAACAGAAGTATTTGGGGTATTTTTTCTTTAGAGCAGATCTCATCTGCATTTGGAGATCTTCAGATTTTTGTGGGCTGGAAGGGGAGTTTATTCAGGAGTTAGTTAGTTTGGCAAGGAAGTGATCTTTTGTGTTCTTGGCTTTATTTTTCAGTGTGGATCCGAAATGGTGGCCCCCAGAGCCAGGCTGGGACATTTGCTCATTTGCATAAATTAATGTATTCATTGGAAGATGGCTCCAATTAACATATTTTCATGGAACAGTAAAGGTTTGAATGGAACAATTAAGTGGCACAGAGTGATGGCACATATTAGATAGTTAAAAGCAGATATCGTCTTTTTTTCAGGAAACTCGTATATGGAATTCTGACAAGGATAGGATAATGTTTAAATGGAAGGGACAATATTTTCATTCCTGTTCTGAGGCTAAAGTTAGAGGAGTCTCAATATTAATAAATCAAAAGATCCCATTTGTTCTTCATAAATGTATTTTAGATAAACAAGGACATTTTATTATTCCTAAAGGCAAATTATAATAGATTGGTAGTTTCGGCTAATGTTTATGCCCCAAACGTAGATGAACCAGCATTTTTTTTGAAAATTGTTTCAGATTCTATCTAAGGTTTTAGCACTATTCTACCAGTTATTATAGACTCTGACAAATTGGTTTTATAAAAATTTTTTATTCTTTCTATAACATACATTGATTATTGAATATTCTATATCTACCCTCCACTCCAGTGATAGAATGTGCTCATGCTGAGAAAGCATTTGATCAGGTGGAATGGGAGTATTTATTTGCTATTTCAGGAAAATTTAATTTTGGTCCAGAATTTATTAAATAGATTAAATTATTGTATTCATGCCCTATGGCCTCAATTCGGTCTATCTTACAACAATCAAAACTGTTTAGTCTTAATAGAGGAAAATGGCAGGGTCACCTGTTAAGTCCTTTGCTTTTTGATATCGTGTTGGAATCATTAGCTGTTGCTCTCTGACAATGTAGAGAACTTAAAGCTATAACTAGAAATAGAAATGAACACAATCTATCATTTTATGCAGATGATTTACTGCTTTTTATTTCAAATCCTAAGGTTTCTATATCAAATATATGAACTTTGTTTGATCAATTTAGCTGATTTTTGGGTTTCAAATTGAATTTACATTTACCCTTAAAAGGTACTTTTGTAGGTTATTCTAATTTTCCATTTAAAATAGTGAAATATCAATTCCAACGTTTAGGAATTACAATTATGAAAAGTTACAAAAAATTAATGAAATAGAATTTTCTGGCATTACTCAATAAAACTACTATTATCGGGTTGGTCATCCTTGTCTTTTACAATGGTGGGTTGTATTAATTCAATTAAAATGAAAATTTTAGCTAAATTTCTGTATCTCAAGCTTTACCAAATTTAATTCCTAAATTTTTTTTTAAGCTAGATTTAGTTATTTCTACCTACATATGGCAGGGGGGAAAACACATATAAATAAAGCCCATCTTCAAAAGACTACAAGGAATAGAGGATTATCAATTCCAGATTTTATATTTTATTATTGGATGAGTAACATGTAAATTACTTTTATTGTTACATTTGAATAAGTCAGTGAATCGCCCCTCTTGTGTAGAATGGAACTGCAGTTTTCCAAAAAACTATGTTGGCAATTTTAGGATTTTTTTTTTTTTTACAATTTTCCTTTTCTAAATTGGCTCACAATCTGTTAATGAGAAATAGGTTGAGACTACAAGCTCACTTTAGGAGATTCTTTGGGCTTAATGGCTTTTCTCTGGCTAGTGCCATTAGAGGTAACTATCTTTTTCAGCCGTCTCTGCTGGATGTAGGTTTCAAGGGATGGTATAGATTAGGCATCCAAAGTTTTAACGATCTTTTTATTCAAGATAATTTTGCCTTTTTTGAACAATTATCAGCTAAATTTAATCTCTCTAATAGACTTTTTTAGATATTTACGAGCTGGACATTTTGTTCAGTCTAAGCTTTCTGATTTTCCATGAATCACAAACACTAATATTCTTGATATATTTTTTAAACTTATGGTTCCTTTTCCATGGTGAATTAATATCATATATTTATAATGATATTTAAGATTAGCCTCCAAAGCTGGGATTAAGAATGATTGGGAATGATATCTGAACTTAACATTTTCAGATGAAAATTGGTCCTCTACTCTGAGCTTGATTAATGATTCCTCATTTTGTGCAAGGCACTAATTACAATTTAAGGTGGTTGTTAGATACTGAGGAATCTTGGCACTAATTCATGCTGGAGCATGAACACCACAGACTGTAAGAGCTGCATCACACTTGAGTGGTGAGCATGCTCAGTGAGACACATTGTAAGAGCCACATCACACTTGAGTGGTGAGCATGCTCAGTGCGACATTGTAGCCTGACTAGTAGCCTAATGTGAGAAAAGAATTATGCAATCAAACTTACAAGCTTTCTTAGTATTTATTAAGACCTCCGATGGTACAACCAGGGTACAACAGTGGTACATAGAACACACATGTCCAAACTTAAATTATCTCGTTTTTATGCAGATATGATCCACTAAGTGAGGGTCAGTGTAAACTATCTCTTCAATGGTGAGATATTCCCAACACGAAGCTGAGTTGATGGCGATCATCAACCATTCATCTGAACATTAGGGGGAATGCAAGATACTGGATTTTCCACATTCTGTTGGTACAATTCAATGAATAGAGAGATCAAGCAAAGTTAAACTTAAACTGCCGATGCATGTCCTTACCCTCTATGCTGCTGAATCATGGAAATTAGCACACGATGATAAAAGAACTTGCAACACTGCCATAATGCACAATACGGCAAACATTCTGCCAATTTTATGATTATCTTCATTCCTCACATTTACCAACATCTTCAGGACCCAGTGTTGTACTTCTAAATGCAGCAGTTTCAGAATTGCCAAAATCCCTGACACAGCCCATTAACCAGTCACTGCACTAATTGCATGCTTAAACAATTGCAAATTCTGGTGCATACTTGTCTGTGAATATGGGCTCTTCCTGTATTTTATTGAAAAGTATCCCGTGGTATAAGCAGTACTTTTTTTTTTCCAAACCAGTGAACCCTGACTCTCGTTAAACAAGCAGAAAGCACGTTGCAAAACTGAACGGTGAGATCATGAGGCACAGTAGGTTAGGAGCACATTTTGTTCTATGCTGTCCTTGGGTTGTACCTATTGAGCATAAAAATGTCAGCCCTTTGGTTCAAAAGGTGTCAATGTAGGGACAATATTTATTGATGGCCACAGATTATAAACATTGACATTTGATAACATGAATAAAATACTGTTCATCTGCTTCATGCCAGTTTACTATATTAATACAGCAACCTTGAATTAAGTTTTCATGTGAATGGATTTTCATGCTGCCACTTCATGCCAAGTGACTGACACAAATCATCCAGAATGATCTCATCTGAATAGCCACGTAAGCAAAGCACCTTTGGAATGGTACCAATATATCATTCGACTTCATCAATCTTTGGAACAGAAAATTTGCCACCCTTATTCAATCTAACTCCAAATATCACAATCTCTCAGCAATCAAGTTGACTCTTACTGAAAATGGCCCGGTAGTCCACTCATTATACAGCAATTAAAGATAGATTTTATATATATATATATATATATATATATCTCATCCTTGCCAGTAATAATGACATGGCCAATGCATGGGTCAATAAAATAATCACTTGGTCCTAGCTTTTAAAATTAGATTTAAAACAAAAAAAAACTTTTCCGTCGGAAAGAGTACAGTTTTAGAATGCTAAATCCCATGTGGTAGACAAAAGTGGAACTGGAATAGGGAAGTGGTTATCTCCAATTCCAGACCATTAACCTTTTTCATATATATATTTTTTTTACATTCTTGGTGTACCCAAATATCTGGGCCCTTAAATAAGCCTCCAATGTGTCCCATATCAGGAAGTTATCTTCGGTAGAGGGACAGTTCGCTTCACAGAATAAATCTATCTGAGCTCTTGCAAAGCTACAAAATTCCAGTTTTCCCAACAACAACGAGTTCAGGCCCCATCTATATGCTGGGGCCTGTTTATCCGGCATTAAGATCGATACCACCAAAGGAGAATGGTCCAAAAGCAGCCACACCCTGTACTCAGCTTCCACTATTCTACCTTCCAGTTGGGCTGACACCAAGGGAAAAAAAATTTGATCTGAGTGTAAGAGTCATGTTGCCACAAATAAAAAGAGTAATCCCTCACTCTCGGATTTAACCTCCTTCAGACTTTAATAAGATTCAGGTCCTTCATGAAGGCCAGGGTGGACATGACTCCCCTAGCCATCAAGACCTTCTTTGCTAATTTATCCATGGTCAGGTCTAGACAAAAATTGAAATCCAGATCCAGGAAAAAACTGAAATCCACTCCAACCAATACCTTCTCCCCATCACCACCCACCCCTCAGATACTTTCGAAAATATATCCTGTATAAGCATTTCATCATCATAGTTTGGGGCGTATACATTCATTAGGGTCCAGGATTCTGGACATATTTGACAATGGATCATCACAAATCTCCCCGCAGGGTCAGTGACCACCCCCTGGACTACCACTAGAACATTCTTCCCTATCAGGATAGCCACTCCCCTGGCTCCAAAACTGAAGAAGGACGACACCACTTGACTCACCTATCTCCGCTTCAGCTTTACGTCTTCTTGGTTCATGAAGTGGGTTTCTTGTAAAAAAAATACTATGTCCACCTGCATCTTTTTAAGGTATGCCAAGACCCTCTTCCTCTTTATCGTACCATTAATCCCATTAACATTCATACTTACCACCTTAATTATCTCATCTATTACCTCAAGGTCTTCCTAATATCCATTCCCCCACACACCCCCCCACTTTCAGGTCTTCCCTTGGCCCTTATTTTCTGACCGCTTTGTCCCATCAGACCTTGAACATAGACTTCTGCACCCATCCAAAGCGTATGCAAATAAAAGGAAATTAAGAAAATAAAACATATTCAGCAAATAAAGACAATGTAATACATCTCCCTAATTCACCCCCCCTCTACCTTCCGTCCCCTTAAACCACCCCCCCCCATTCCTCCCGGTGCCACTAACCTATGGTTGACGCCAATTCCATTACCAAACTGAGGCATGCCCACAGCACCCACCTTACTCCATCCCTTCCTTTGTCATCCCCGAACTCCTCTCATATATACCTCCCCAAATAACATAACTTAAGACAGAACTTAATACAGTATATACTTGCATAATCCTCCAACCAGCAACCCTCTCCCCCAGCTTATTGCCCCTCCTCCCTGGTGGCCGCTAGGGATTTGATGAATCTCATCGCCTCCTTTGTCTCTGCGTAAAATTTTATCTCCCCACCCCCCACCCCGGGCAATATCATCTTTAGTGTCGCCGGGCATAATAGTCTATATTCCACCCCCTCGCCTCGCAAGAACCTTTTCACCTCATCAAATTGTTTCTTTCGCTTCAGCAACATCATGCTGATGTCCGAAAGAAAAGGTTCTTGCTTCCCCTAAACTCAGCTGGACACCCCCCCACCCCCCTTGTCCCCTCAGGAACATGTGGTTCTTCAATCAATGCACAAATTATTGACTGATCACAGAAATATGCTTGGTAAGGCTCATCTCAAAGCCTTTTTATAAACACAAATGTCGATGTTAAGTCATTCTTTTTACTTGTATTCAAGATTTTGGTAATACAAAGCTGATTTCCAGTGTTTACACTGTTCAATTCATTTGTTTTTGCAGAACAGTGACACCAATTCTTCATCCATTAGCAAAAATAGATTTAACCAGTGTAACTTCCAGTGAACCAGCCTTTAAATGCAAGGTTCCAGAAACCAGAAATCAACGGATATGGGGACTTAAAAGTCACTCTTGACATGTCAATGAGACACGGAATGTCAGTTGCAGCAAATTCAAAGTTAAAGAGAGGAAGAGGTGGGTTATAACTTCTTTTAAGATTTGTGGATGTTGCCAGCAATGTCAGCATTCATTGGCCATGCTCGATTACTTCTGAACGGAGAAGTCAGCCACATTGCTGAGTCTGCTGTTCTATACAAACCAGACTGAGCAAAAACGGCAGATTTCCTTTGCTCAGTGAACCAAATGGATTTTTCCACCAGTCATGTAGCTTTATTGATATCCTCATTGAGACTAGTTTCTTTTTAATTATTGCTCACTTAATTAAGCTTAAATTCTCCTACTTGTATAACCAACCAAGCAAGTGAATGTTTTTTTAAAAGCTGATTTATGGCATTCAGGATGGCTTACAGCTCTTCGATGTAATACAATTTAGAGTTCAACATTCCTTTCCACAAAGTAATAAATCACAGACTCAATGTGATGGATGCTTGCTTGTAAACATCCCAAATGTCACAATTTCCAGGAATCTCCCATGATAATAGAGGATGCACAATGGCAGCTAGAGACTAAATCCACATGCTCTCGATCAAGAATCCTCTCTTCAAGGTCGGCCTGCTGCAAGTTCAAGACCCATTCCAGTGACTTGAATAAGTAAGCTGGACAGGGGCTTCAATGAATGTTCTCTGCTGCTCTTCCCAGACACTGAATGCATCCAACAATGGATGTCACATTGTTAGAGCCTCTCAACAGGAGCAAAGTCTTGGCATCCTCCCAGATGGAGGTAAAACATCCCACAGCAGAATTCTCCGGCTGTCGTAAAACATAGAACAGAGCAGCACAGGAACAGGTCCTTCAGCCCACAGATCTGTGCAGACTACGATGCCCAATTCAAAGCAAACCTCCGCTGCTTGCTTACAACAGTATGTGCCCTTCACGAAGGGCTCTTTTGGATGTGAACCATTTTGTGACATCCTTATGTTCAGGAATTGCTTCATAAAACATCTCATTCTTTACCTTTGTAGGTAATGGCTAAAATACAGTTCAAGACATCCTCTTTATCTAACGTTCCAGTGGTGAAAATGAGAGTTATGTTGACTCATCCACCAGTTTTCAGTACTGTGAACCCCTCTTTTTAAAGTGTTTGTACGACCAGTCTGCTGATAATGTAAAGCGCGACCATTATCAAAAAGAGAACAAGGCAGCAGAATTCCGTGATGTGATCAGGGGAAGAGGAAAGAGGAGGCATGGTTCAATAATCACCGACACCACTGAACTCAGGCTGGAGGGTCAAGTGGCTTAACTCATGACTAAAATTCCTTTCAAATAGAACATGTTTATTTAACTTGGGTCAAAAAGTGTCCAATAATTTGCGTGCACAAGCACTCACGTGGCCACTGTCCTGTGATTCAGCAACAATTTTGAAGTATGCAACAAAGACTGGTGATTCTGGAAATACTCAGCAAGTAAAGCAGCGTGAATGGAGAGAAAAACAGAGTTAATGTGCCAGGGTAATGTCACATTAACTCTGCTCTTCTCTCCACCAATGTTGCTAAACTTGTGTATTTCCAGCATATTCTGTTTTGATTCGTATTTCCAGTAAATACGGTTTTTCAACCTGCATTTAATAGATTTAAAATAACCTCAAGCACTTTACAGCTTTGATTAAAACCAGAGAAAGAGGCATTTGGAGAGCAAGGTGACAGAAGGTTGGCGTAGCAGTTGGGCCATGCTGTTACAGCGCCAGTGACCAGGACTGGAGTTCGAATCCTGCGTTGTCTGTAAGGAGTTTGCACATTCTCCCTGAGCCTGCATGGGTTTTCCCCATGGGCCTCTGGTTTCCTCCCACCCTCCAAAACATTCGGTGGGGGAAGGGAGGGTTGTAGGTCAATTGGGTGTAATTAGGTAGCACGGGCTCATGGACTGAAATGGCCTGTGCGTCAAAATTACTAAAAAGGACCAACTGGAACGCAGACAACTTGCACCCACTAAAATATAAAATCATTACATTTGTAAAGAACATGTATAGTATGTGCTTTGGATATCCTGGCAAAAGTAGTCAAGTTTACATTCCTACATCGGCTTCCGCTACAGCAATGAATAAAACCTGGTGAAAGGTCCAATGTAAGAATCTTAAAAGGAGGAAAGAGGTGAAAAAATATGGCGAGGATGATGGAGGGATATCCAGAGCTGCAGGTTTAGCCCAGTGTGGCAAGACCACCAAACTTGGCACCATCAGAATTAACTCATCCACAATATATTTCTGCTGCTAGACCCCCGCTCCTGGACACCTCATTCTGGCTTTCTGCCCGCTCTGGAACTTTATATTTGCAACGGATGCCAAGGTAACAACCATTTCAAATTCACCATCCTCCTCACTTATTCTAATCTCATCCCCCTCAGAATGCTCTGCCCGCCATTCTCTCTGTCCTCGATCTGGCTAGTCGAGTAGCATCCATTGAGGGGAGGGAGAGGAAAGGAATTGTCAATGTTTCTGGTTGAAACCCTTCATCAGAAAGTCAACATTCCTTCTCCCTATCCCACATCAAAACAAAAGATGTTCAAACCTTTACTTTACAAACAGAACCCCCTACCATCCTGGCCTCATTCACTAACTCTCTCTGAACTACTCTCGACTTGCTACAACCTGGTCTAGTTTTGGCCTTTCAAGTCAATGGTTGGACACATCCACCAGACTAATCCTGTTTGAGTCTGACGCCAAATACGAAGGACTTCTCAACATTTTACCACAAAAAGGAACTGCATAAATGCATAAAACATGGAAAATACCAGATCACAGCAGTTTTCGCAGCATTCATAGGAGGTAAAGATAAATAATCAACATTTCGGGCCTGAGCCCTTCAAGATAAAAGCAAAAACCAGGTAGACACCTGAAGAAAAAGGCTGGGGAGAAGGGGAGCAAGGACAAGGAGAGGCGCATAAGCCAACAGGTAAAAGGTGATAACTGGACATGAATAGGAGGATAGTGGATGAAATGTGAGAAATGATCAGGAGAGCCGATGGCTCTGTGAATCTCGAGCTGGATGAAAGGAAACAGAGGGATAGGGGAAGAGGGAGGTACAGAGATAAAGGAGAAATGGGGATAGGGGGAAAGGAGGGGCAATCAGAAACCAAAGAAGTTGATAATGCCATCTGGTTGGAGGGTGCCCAGACAGAATACGAAGTGTTGTTCCTCCAATTTACAGTACATGAGATCATGGACAGACATGTCGGTAAGAGAATGGGGCAGGGAATTGAAATGGTGACCACTGGGAGATTCCAGCTATTGCAGTGGACAGAGCTAAGGTGCTCGACAAAGCAATCCCTAGTCTGCGTCCAGTCTTTTAGATGTAGAGGAGACCACAATGGGAGCACCAGATGCAGTACATGACCCACGTTTCTGGACACCTCATTCTGGCTTTCTGCCCGCTCTGGAACTTTATATTTGCAACGGATGCCAAGATAACAACCATTTCAAATTCACCATCCTCCTCACTTATTCTAATCTCACCCCCCTCAGAATGCTCTGCCCGCCATTCTCTCTGTCCTCGGTCTGGCCAAAGCCAGATGACTCTCAAACACCTCTTACTTACCCCTTCAATAGGACCCCACCAAAATTCATCAAATCACAATTTCTCACACTATCTCTGAACTCATCACTTCTGACATCTCCCTTCCACGGCCACCAACCTTATCGTTTCCCAACCCCACATTGCCTCGATCTACCTCCTACACAAGATCAACAAACTCAACTGACCTGGTAGCCCCATCATTTCCATGTCCTGCCCCAGAGAACTGGTATCTGCTTGCATTGACTCTATTTTGCTCTCCCCTATCCTGGTCCAAACCCTCCCCAACTACATCTACAACACTTCATATGCCTTCCATCACTTCAACAACTTCCAGTTCCCCAAACTCAATTGCCTCATGGACATCCAATCTCTATACACCTCCATACCCCATACCGAAGACCTCAAAGCCCCTAATTTCTTCCTCGACAACAGACAAAACTACTCCACCACCACCCTCCACCCTCCTGCGGTTGGCAGAACTTGTCCTCCCCTTCAACAACTTCTCCTTTCATTCATCCCACTTTCTCCAAGTCAAAGAGGTAGCCATTGGTGCCCGCATGTGTCCAGCTATGCTTGTCTTTTTGCTGGCTATATGGAGCAATGCATGCTACAAGGCTACCTAGGCAAGAATCCTCAGCTCTTCCTCTGCTTCATTGACAACTTTTGTGTTTTTAAACTACAATCACACTCTCAGTAGACTGTAAGGTTTCACTAGATAAATGCATAGTTTTGTTTCCAGACTGTCTTGGTCAATACAGAACTATGTGCTGGAGTTACAAATTGCTATTAAAACAACTTTCTCAAAGCCAAAATTCCATCCACACAAGGCCATGGCTAATAATGTTAGTGCCACCACAGACAAACGATTAAGAAAAACATCTCTAACCTTGCTCAAGTTCTATAATGATATCATGAGCTCACACAGTTCTTTCTTACACAATATCAACTATTATCTTTGGTCCAGACAGTAAACATGCATTCAAATCAATTTAATGTCTGCAAAACAGATTGGAATGATCCCTAAATGTTTTTTTAACTATAAAGGCATAAAATTGAGCAGTTCATTGTTGAATCCTACAATTCATCAAAGAGCAAAGAAAATTGCAAATGCAGATTTTTATTTAAGTCTTGGGGATATGCAACATGTAAGGCAGATGAATGGAGCTGGAGCTTTAGATCAATGACTGCCATCAAAATGAGGAAATGAGAAAACAAGTAATGTAGGGAAGGGGAGGAATGAAGGGAACAAAGCAAATGACTTTGATAAGAAGCAAACCAACTGTCTGCTCCAACACTGCAAGTAGCCTTTTATAATGTTCTAGTAAAGGCTCATCTGGCTGCAACAATTTCAGAACACTAACCTTCCCTGTTACTTCGAAAGAGTTCAGTAAGATTATCCTCTTGCAACATTAATTCTATTTTTCTCTCTCTCCAAGCATGATCTGCTGAGCACTTCCAACATTCTCTTTCGTCTCAAGCTTCCAACATCTACTGTATTCTTCATCTTGCTATTCCAGCCCTGTTTCTTTCTTCTTACAATCCTTAATCTTCTCTTAAATGTTCATTACAAGCTTAAGATCTGGATTCTCTTGGTCTCTACTTTATGTGACCTCATCACACTTCCTCTAAAATGTAAGGTGTTGCATTTTTCAAAGTGAAATGTAAGGGTAGCGAATACACTTAATGGCAAGACTCCTAAAAGCATTGATAATGGAGAGACACCAGATCCAGGTCTGTAGCTCACCAAAAGTGGCTCTTCTGCCTATTCCGCTAAACCCAACACAATGGGACTTGTTCAACAGGATGTTGTAGTGTCAGCCCCTCTCACAAAATGTAATGATCTACTCCAGGGTTTCCCAAACTGGGTTTCGTGGAACCCAGGGATTCCATAGAAAGGCAAAGGGGTTCCGCAGAAGAAATGACAGGGAGTAAATCTTTAAATCACTTATTACCGGTCTTTAATTCAATATGTTTCTGGGATGGCAGCAAACAGTGCACTCCACCCTAAGAAAACAAAATGGTGTAATGAGGCCTGATGGCAGCAGCGCAGACGTCAGGACTGCACATAATTTTCAACCAATGAGAATCCAAATTCTTTTGTCACAAAGTGGGCCATATTTTAAAGATATTCCATGTGTTCAATATTAAGAACTATATTTCGTTGGATTAAAAAATAAACTAGGAGGCAGGATCATTCATCTGAAGAAAGTACTGAGACGTCAACATTTTTTAATGAGGATTCTTCAATTACACCTATAAATCAGAAAAATCAAGTGTTATAAAGAAACAAAGGTATGATGAAAATTATTTGTCGCTTGGATTCACCTCAGCTGGGAAAAAGAGGCATTAGATGCACAATTTTCGAGTTATGCACCAAAAAAAGCAAAATACAGAAACTGACTTGATGCTGCTCCTGGCATAAGGATTCAACTCATATTTTTTGTGCCCAACATTAAAATCCGTGAGGACAACTTCATTCATCTCATTAAATGCAAATAAGAGGCAACAAATTATTTCAATGTGGAGAATGGTAAGTTTATTTACTTTCTTACTATGCTTGTGCATACACCAGGTCTTTTAAACTGTAATTGACGATTAAAGTTCTGTGATTTCCAAGAGCTCCCCAAAAGGGTTCTGTGAGCTAAAAAGTTTGGGAAGCCCTGATCTATTCCATACTACCTGTGTAACATGACCTTCCTCGAGGGGAAGAACCTACAAGCTACGCGACCAATTGAAAATGTTTACAAGTAAGATCAAGAGATATTTCTTTTTAAAAATTATGAAAAGGCAACAGTGGAGTAACTAAGGCACCTGGCAAGGTTCATCAAAGCCATTATGGAATAAGTATTGTGTGTTTTTGTGTGTGGACCATGATCTAGAGGGATACGGTTTCAATAGGTTGTACATGTCTTCTTTGGCTTGGCTTCGCGGACGAAGATTTATGGAGGGGGTAAAAAGTCCACGTCAGCTGCAGGCTCGTTTGTGGCTGACCAGTCCGATGCGGGACAGGCAGACACGATTGCAGCGGTTGCAAGGGAAAATTGGTTGGTTGGGGTTGGGTGTTGGGTTTTTCCTCCTTTGCCTTTTGTCAGTGAGGTGGGCTCTGCGGTCTTCTTCAAAGGAGGCTGCTGCCCGCCAAACTGTGAGGCGCCAAGATGCACGGTTTGAGGCGTTATCAGCCCACTGGCGGTGGTCAATGTGGCAGGCACCAAGAGATTTCTTTAGGCAGTCCTTGTACCTTTTCTTTGGTGCACCTCTGTCACGGTGGCCAGTGGAGAGCTCGCCATATAATACGATCTTGGGAAGGCGATGGTCCTCCATTCTGGAGACGTGACCCATCCAGCGCAGCTGGATCTTCAGCAGCGTGGACTCGATGCTGTCGACCTCTGCCATCTCGAGTACCTCGACGTTAGGGGTGTGAGCGCTCCAATGGATGTTGAGGATGGAGCGGAGACAACGCTGGTGGAAGCATTCTAGGAGCCGTAGGTGGTGCCGGTAGAGGACCCATGATTCGGAGCCGAACAGGAGTGTGGGTATGACAACGGCTCTGTATACGCTTATCTTTGTGAGGTTTGTGAGGTTGTACATGTACAATCAGCATTAAACTTGAACTCGTGTTTGGAAATCCAATATAATGTGTACAGAGAACACTGTCAAGTTCTTCAGAGAATTAAGAATAATTCCAGAAAAGGATGGCTTTGAAAATTGTTTTGGCGTTGTTCTATCTAAACCACAGTATTTGGACAGTAAATTATCTGTGTATGTACACTAACTTTGTTCCACAAAAAACATGATCCAGCTCCTTAATTATTTAATCAGCAAACAGACCACCCAATTCTGTCACTACTACTGACCAAGGGAGTATCAGATTTGATCTTACTTCACTGAACTACACGATGTTGACTGATTGGAAATGGTCAATGCCCCGAGGTAGGTTGAGAAAGGGTTGAATGAAAATTACCAATAAGGCGCACACAGTTCCCGGATGCTTTCTAGTAACTGCTAGGATCAACATTGTTATGTTTTGATGCACTGAACTCCTCTACAACAGTGCATGGGCCTAGAAACTTCATACAATTCTTAAAAACAATAGCACTGTACAATTGAAAATCAATGAATGGAGAAGAGCAACGTTGAACTCTTTTGCAGGAACTTTGGTGGCTGCTGGGAAATTTGACCTGCTGACTTTCCAGCAGGATTTTCATTCTTCGTATGACCATTACACTGGAATGAAAGCTTTTCTAATGATATCACCTGCCGTGCTGTATGTAAAATTTGTCTCCATTGTGATTTTCAACTTCACTGCTCGACCAAAACAACAGCTTCTACTTACTTTGAAACAACTAGTTTTTGCAAATCCTTTGTAGCCATGTTGTTTCAAGGGTCAATACACATCCCTCATCCACATTGAGATCGTAACTTCCAATAAAATCAAACACAGCTTTGTACATGTGTCTGCACTGCATTGGCCAGGTTGATCAAGGTTCTAGTCACTTTCAGCTTCTTGGCTTTAGGGACATACCAAGCTGCTTTTTTTTTCTTTTTCTCACACACAAATGCTGGAGAAACTCAGCAGGTCAAACAGTGCCTCTATGTAGCAAGGGTGAAGATATGTCACCAACATTTCAGGCTAGAGCCTTTCATCAAGGTGTGGGGAAACATGAGAGAAGTCCGAATAGAAGGGAAAAGGGGGGAGGTAGTGAGGGTGGGAGATGATAGGTGGAGGGGGGGCAGAGTATAGGCTAGGTGGAGAGAGAAAGGTAGTGGGAACTGGAATAACTAGTTAAAGGGGGGAGGATGGGGGAAAAGGCAAGCTGATTAGTGGAATGCAGTGAACTCAATGTTCTTGCCCTGGGGTTGGAGGGTACCCAGACGAACAATGAGGTGTAGTTCCTCCAATCTGTGGGTGGTCATGATGGGGTGGTGTGAAAGGCCCCGGACAGGCATGTGAGCTTGAGAGTGAAACTCAGAATTGAAATGGTTGGCTACCGGGAGGCTGCTTTTGTTGCGGACGGAGAGGAGATGCTGGGCGAAGCATTTGTGTGTTTTTTTTCACTTAACCACGATGTCAACAGAATCCTGTGTTATACCTCTCTCAATTTGCTGAGGGAGGCCAGTTAAACATCATACTCAAGATCTGGGTGTTTCATCAACTTTTCCTTCAGCCCATGGGTACAGGAATAGTGAGCATTGTTCTTCCTAAATCCCAGAGATGAGGGATTATACTCACTCAAATTCAGAAGAATGAAAGGAGATCTTATAAAAACATATAAAATTATGAAAGGGATAGGTAAAATAGAGGCAGGAAAATTGGTTTCACTGGTAGGTGAGACCATAACGAGGGGACACAGCCTCAAGATTCAGGGGAGTAGATTCAAGACGGAGATGAGGAAAAACTGTTTTTCACAGAAAGTAGTGAATCTGTGGAATTCTGTACCCAGGGGAGTGGTTGAGGCTACTTCATTAAACTTAATTAAGGTTCAGTTCGATAGATTTTTACATAAAAAAGGAATTAAGGGATTTGGGGAAAAAGCAGGTAGGTGGAATTGAGTCAATTGATCAGATCAGCCATGATCTCATTGAATGTCAGAGCAGGCTAGATGGGCCGGATGGACGACTCCTGCTCCTATTTCTTATTTTTATGTTCTTATGAAGTTTTCCTGACACATTGACCACTCTCCTATTGTCCTTGATTACTCCCCAACCGAAACATTGCAGTATCCATTTCTTAAGCAGTGAAGCTACCCTACTGCTGGAAGAGAGCTGTTTGCCTTGTGATAGGTAACTTTAAAAGTTAACCCTGACAAGATGGAGTGTCTCCAGCTACAAGATCAAAGAGAACACTGTGCTAGGCAATACATGGGGAGCATTGAGAATGTTATCCTGACAACCTTGCAAGTGAAGATCTTGATTTTTTTTATGGGATTTTCACAAGGGCCACTTAGATCATCAGTAAGGTTATCTTGAAACAATCTCTAAACTTTTGACTAGATTAGGAATAGGATGATCAAATACAGAGAAGAGAAGGGAGGAGTATACATGGGAGGTAAGATGAGATAAATGACCAGGGTCAAAAGGAAAAGGAGTGCACATGTGAGGTAAAGGGTGAGACTAACGTGCGGGGATTAAAGGAGAGGGAGAGTGAGCAGGGGGTAAGGTGGGACAGCAAGTGCAAGACTAAAGGAGGAAGAGCAAGTGAGGGATAAAGGGGAGAGAGAGTGTACAGAAGATAAATGGGAGGGAAAGCTCACAGGAAACAAACATTTGGAGAGTCTGTGTGTGCCGGCTAAATGAAGAGGAAGAGCATGTGAGTGAGTGATGGGGAAAGTCAACGGGTCAGGGACAGGGAGGGAGGCCACAGATCAAAGTCAGGATGAGAAGGCATAACAATGTAATAAGGAGAGAGAGAGAGAGAGAGAGAGAGAGAGAGAGAAGAAAGAAAGAAAGAAAGGGAGAGAGAGAGAAAGAAAGAGAGAGAGCGAGAGTCAGAGACAGAGAATGGAAACAGGTCCTTCGTTCAAACAAGTTCATGCCAACAAAGCTGGTACCATTTCTCTGTGTTTGTCCCATATTGCTCTAAACCTTTCCTATCAATATGCTCATCTATTTTTTTTTAAGGAATCAGTTATTCCCCCATCTTTACCACTTTCACTTGCCCACCACCCTCCAAGTGTAGAAGGTGCGCATTAGGTCCCTTTTAAACCCTTTTCCTTCTTAAATCTACATGAAATCTTTAATCTACAAGTACAAGAGGGTGAGAGAGCACCTATAAGGGAGTGCACACAAGGTAGTGCGAGTAATGGAAAGAATGCACATGAGGGAAAGGGTGCATTTGGGGAAAGAGCATGCACATGAGAGGGAGAGAAGAAGAATGTGTAAGAGAGAGGCAAGCAGGACATGTAACAGGTAGATAGAGAGCACATATAAAAGAGAGGAAAAGAAGGTGCAAGAGAGGCAGAGAGGACATAAAAGAGACAGACAGATAGAGAGCATGTATAAAAGAGGGAGGCCATGCAAATAAAAATAACAAGAGAGTGTGTGAGAGAGAAAGATAACATGCAATTAAACAGAGCATGAAGTGAAATGAGTAGATGCGTATAGGATAGGCAATAAAGTAAACAAGCCAAATGTTCAATACCCGACAACGCCCAAAGGCAAAGTTGACAAAAGATCCATCACAAGTTGTACTAATTCTCATTTAAGAAGCAAAAGGTCTCAGAGAGAGGAAGCAGAAAATAACAATGTATTATCATCAGGAGAAATTCATTGAAGAAAATACTAAGTGTGGCATTTATTATCTGAAGTGAATAGAAATGAAATAAAGTTAAACGATTGATCTGGCAAACAAAGTATCTGTACCCACTGTTGACAGGGTATGGATGCTGGACACGAATTCTGATTGAGAGGATTTTATTTGAAAGCTGTGAGATTGATGAGCAGTATCCTATAACTATGTAAATCATTCCAAATATTTATATATATATTATTTTGGTTATTTATGTGATCATTATGGACTGCGTATTGTGTGTTTTTGTGTGTACACCGTGGTCTGGAGAGATACTGTTTCGACAGGTTGTACATGTACAATCAGATGATAATAAACTTGAACGAACTCAGCTGTTTGGAAATACAATATAATGTGTACAGAGAACACTGTCAAGTTCTTCAGAGAATTAAGAATAATTCCAGAAAAGGATGGTTTTGAAAATTGTTTTGGTATTGTTCTATCTAAACCACAGTATTTGGACAGTAAGTTATCTGTGTATGTACACCAACTTTGTTCCACAAAAGCATGAACGAAAGCCTGCAAATGCTGTGATTTTAGTAAAAGCTCAGAAATACTGGAGGAACTGAGGAGGTCTCACAGAGTCCATAGGAAGTAAAGATATATAACTGACGTTTGCGTCTGAGCCCTTCTTCAAGGTATGAGTAAAAAGCAGCCAAACACCGGAATTAAAAGGCCAGGGAGAAAGAAAGAGGAAGGAGTTCAGACCACAGACAAAATGTATTAATTGCAGATGGCTAGAAGGACAGGAGAGAGGAAAGATGAGAATTGATTGGGGGAGGGTTGTCTGCAAATGCAGAGGTGGAGAAAAGAAGTCAGAAGGAACAAGGAGAAAGAGAGAGAGAGAGAGAGAGAGAGAGAGAGAGAGAGAGAGAGAGAAGAGAGAGAGGTCCCTTTCACAGTGGCACCTTATCCCAGTAATTACTAGTTAAAGAGTCAGTATGAACGCTCACGAATCGGCACGCAGGCATCAAATCATCCCAGGGATGGAACGCCTAGGTAGGGTGTATCACCTCCAAGGTTATCTGATGGCTGCGTGCCAATTAGCCCAGTGTGAAAGTGACATGGACTATCCAGGGACAAAGTACTGATGTGTTGATGACATTTTAGCGTGAGTGCAGGTACTTGAAGGAAACAAAAGATTAAAATGGTATAAACTTTGTTTTCAATTTAGTAAATTGCAGAGAGAGAGAGAGAGAGAGAGAGAGAGAGAGAGAGAGAGAGAGAGAGAGAGAGAACAAGCAAGAGAACGATGGCAAACCCTTCCTCCCAGAATTCCATGTGGCAGAGAAAGGGCGAGATAGAGGGGTTTCTCCGCCACATGGAATTCTGGGAGGGCAGGTCCACCATAGTCTTTTTAAATTGTGTACCTATGTGTTTTATTGCTGCTGCCACTTTCCCATGGTCCTTTATAAATTTATAAAGGTTTATATAAGTTGGTACAACAACAGGGCCTGAAGGGCTCATACTGTGCTGCACATAATGTTTAATTAATTATAATTAGGCATGATTAATTTTGTTTAAGTACCAGATCATAATTACCGGCTGCGTCACTCAGACGTCACCGGTGGAGGATAGTCGCCCCTCTCCCTGGGGATGTCTGGTGGTGAATGTGAAAGGATACAGAGAACAGGTTAACAGTTGTCCAGTCTGAATGGCAAAAATGGCTTCTTTAATCGGCTCACTGAACAGCCAATTTATAGATTAGCCTATGTGAAAAGGGCTAGAGTTAGAGAGGAAAGGAGACAAAAGGATAGATCGAGTTGGGTGGGGTGAACAGAAAGTGGAGAAGTCGATGTTAATGCCATCTGGCTGGAAGATCCCAAGACGGAAAATGAGGTGCCGTTGCTCCAATTTGCGGGCCACCTCAGACTGACAGTACATGTGACCACGGACAGACACGTTGGCAAGGGAATGGGGCAGGGAATTGAAATGGGTAGCCACTGGGAGATCCCTGCTATTGCAGCAGACAGCTGAGGATTTGATGGCTGGCTGTCCATAACAGATATTTGCTGGGATTGCAAGCATTCAACAGGTTTGTAAGTAATTTGTAAATAAGGTACATGATACAAAAGGCATCGAGTTCCTAAAATCTGGACTGCTCAGGGATTGACTCAGTCCAGATTTTCTAGATTCTCAGGCAGAAACTTTAAAAAATCAAATTTAAGGAGGAATAAAGAAAAGATGAACAGATAAATCTTGATAGTTTATTCATTAGCAAATATAGCATGCTTCATTTATCAAACATATTTAAAGAAAAAAAGTGAATGCTTGACAAAAATGTAAACATTAAATTTTTTCACTACATAAAAGAGTACGTAATGCTTGCAATTATGTTAAAAAAAATTTTTAAAAGTTTTCAAATCAATTTCTTTGCGATAAGATTACCTGTATTAAGTGTGGTCTCTTGCTGCCAAGTGCATCTAAGGTGCTTATGCATGCACACGCAAGCAAATGCATGCCATTTTAAAAAGGTTGAGAGTTCAGATTCTCAGGTGGTCTGGATTTCTGGCATCTGGATTTTTGGACTTTTACTGTACCTTGAAACTCACCTGGATCCGTTTCCTTTGCTCCCTTGAAATGTGGAGCAAAGAAAAACAAACTGCTGGATGAATTCAGTGGGTCCAGTAGTATCTGATACAGAGTGTCAACCTGAAATCAGCATCAACAATTCCTTTCCCTCCACAGATACTACAGATCCACTAGCAGAGGGGCCCCAAAACCTTTTAGACCATCTTGCTCATTTTGGTTAAATCTGCAAAGATAATAATATCCATACAAGATACCTTTATTTACTCCAACTCAAAAATAATAGTGCATCAGGTTGCTCTTTGGCGAGATCCTTCTGAAAAGGGCCCTACTATTCCAGGAATGTGGGATGGGAACAGGCCACCCAGCCCCACAAGCCTGTTCAGCCTTGCATACATTGAAGCTCAAGATCATCCATTCTCTTTAATCCCTGACCCTTGATTTCTTTCCATTTTTTTTAATTATCAGATTTGTTTTCTTCTTAACCAATATCCAAAACTTATGAGAGAAGGACCATATTAAATTCTACAATTCATTGCAATGAAAATGCATTTTCTAATTTTGTTCTGAATGCTCAAATTTTAAGATTGTGTTGTCTTATTCTGGATTTCTTCATCAGCAGTAAAAACACACAGAAATGCTGGAAGAACTCAGCTGGTCTCGCAGTGTCCACAGGAGGTAAAGATATATTACCGATGTTTCGGGCCTGAGCCCCTCTTCAAGGTATAAACAAAAGGCAGGAAAATCCATGCTCTCATGCAATGCCAGTCTTAGACCACCTGAAAATTGGAGGAACAACACCTCATCTTCTGTCTGGGCACCATCCAACTGGATGGCATTAACATCAACCTCTAGTTTTCGTTAACCCCTCCCCTTATCTTCTTCACCCAGCTCTCTCTCTCTCGCCCCTTTTACACTTGCTTCCCACTAAATCGGCCGTTCAGTGTCCTGGTATAGGAATGGCATTTTTGCTGTTCACACTTGACCACTCTTAACTGGGATATTCGACACGTTCACACTTGTAAGGAGCCATCCCCGGGGTTAGAACTGTTCTACCTTCTACTGGTGATGTCATGACACATCGAGTGACGACAGATCTGCCCAAAATCCTGATCAATATATTATGATCTTATATTTGAACAAAATTAATCGTGCCTAATTATAACATAATTAAGCTTTATGTAGAGCACAGTATGAGCCCTTCAGCTCCTGTTGTTGTTGTGCCAACTTATATAAACCTTTATAAGGGACTGTGGGAAAGTGATAGCAATAAATAGCAATAGTGGACAATTTTTAAACAACATGGGTTAGTTAGTAGCATTATATTGCCCAATTTATATAGTGTGGGAAAGTTGGTAGCATTATCTTGCACAATTTATAAAGACCATGGGAAAGTTGGTAGCACTATTGTGCACAATTTATAAATACTGAGGGAAAAAATAATGGCAGACCTGCCCTCCCAGAATTCTGTGTGGCAGAGAAAGGACTCCATGCATGGAGCACTCATGGCATTCTGGGAAGTCAGGGCCACCATCGCTTTTGTCCACGGTCTTTATAAATTGGGCGCTATAGCACTGCCAACTATCCAAACTGTTTAAAAATTGTCCACTATTGCAATTTATTGCTATTTATTTCCTCTCTCTCCTCCTCCTCCTCTCTTCCACCGCAACTTTCCCATGGCAAAGTTTATAGCTTCATTTTAATCTTTTCTTTCTTCAAGTTCCTGCACTCACGCAAAAATTTGGGTAATTTCTGTCCTAGAATGCAATTGCCCATTCTATACTTGCCTGATTGCACTAGGGGTCGAGGCAATCTATCCCCGGCATGAGATGACGTTATCTCACTCCATCGTTGACAAGATTTTCATTCCACACTACACCATTTTTAGCCAGATTAGCTGTTAATACCCGGGACCATTTGCAAGCGTGGAAGGGGCTTTACTCTCTCTTCCCCCCCCCCTCCCCCTTTTCACTCTATCTCCTTTCAGACACAAAATCAATTCTCACCTTTCCTTCTATCATATCCAATTAACACCTTTTGGCTGTTAGGTCCCCCTCCCATTCTTCCCTCTTAATCTCTAGTCTTTATTTAAGATGCTTGCCTGCCTTTTCCTTACACTTTGAGGAAGCCCAAAATGTTGATGACATATCTCCTCTGAACACTGTGAGATAGACTGAGTTCCTCCAGCATTTCTGTGTTTCTTCTACAATCTCAGCGTCTACAGACCTTCGTGTTTCAATTCTTCATCAGCAGAAATAGATTTAATTATCTTATCCATGAAAGGCAGGGATTCAAAGGCCTTAATTAGTTCACCTTCCAAATTAAGGTAGTTTGTACAGATAGTTCTTATCAGTCATTCCTGGCCCATGCAAACTTGAACAAGCCAGTAATAAGTCATTGACTTATTGTTTTCTTTCTATCCACTGACTGATCATTGCAACATCACACAATTTACGTAATGGTATTATTCTGTTCAACATCTCAATCAGCTTTCTATTGACATGTTCCAACTGGCACTCTACTTAGTGGAGGAGATGTTTTGTGTCTGGAAAGGCATGTTAACGTCATGCTGCACAGGGGTACACCAAATGCCCTGATTGTGGGCTCACTCCTGCAACATACATGAAGTTCAAGGCACAATTAGACAGGCTACCAAGTCCACTCCTTTACTGGATTTATTAAAATGCGGTTCTAGATCTTGGTGACTAGGTGACAAGAGGAAGGAATGTCAGTGAGGAAAAGAACCTTCTGAGCAGGTTGACTTGAAGTGGGCTACCGGGAGTTGGCAAGATTTAGGGTTGAGGGTGAAATGCAGGAGATGTCAGGAAGGGGAAATGATGATTCATAATCAAAGGAACCTGGGGAAATAGAAGCCAAATATTTCCCTTGGCTAATCCGAGAAGAATTCCCAGCATAACGCTCCATGGGTTAGGAGCTGCTCAAGCAGTTCCAATTCGAGTGATGATGAGATAGTCCTCAGACTTGTAAATGTGAACAAAGTTGTGCATGTGATGTCCAGACATGCAATGAGCAGCAATAATGGACAGCTTCTCCCAATTTGCATGTGGAACAGGAGAGACAAGGAAAGAAGTTGGTGGATTTTGCAGAACCCACTGGTTTCTTTTACCAAATTTGAATGACATTCAGCACAAAAAGATTGCAAAATCACTTCACCACATGGCCTGTTTTCAAAATTCCTAAATTCTGAAAAAGACTGTAAACAGTGAAGATATAAAACAGTAAAAAGTAAATAGAGGAGGCCATTATGTCCCTCTAGCCTGTCCCCTTTCAATGGTCAAGGCTGATTCAATATTCCTTAGTCTTAAATATTCCCAAACTCTGCCCCACAACTCTTGTGAAAGACTTCCAATTCGCTGAGAGGAGAAATTCTTCCTCATATCAATCTTTAATGGATACCCTCAAAAAATTCCTTGAATAGGCGGACTAAAATTGTCTTAGGTCCTGAGATTTGGCTTCACGGCTACCTTCTACAGATGTAGTAAGTCTAGGAATTTGTGCATTCTGCCCATGACTGCATGGGCGTCCTTCAGGTACTCCAGTTTCCTCCTACCCTTCAAAAACATACAGAGATTATAGGTTAATCAGTGCATTTGGGCAGCACAGACTTGTGGTCGGAAGGGCCTGCTACCATGCTGAATATCTAAATTACCATATAACCCACCCTCTATGAAATATAGGCCAACTAATTTCATTAGTCTTGGTCAATCTTTTGGGAAGGGGTCCTGAAATGTCGACCTTTCTTTTTCTCCCACAGATACTGCTCAGCCAATGCACCAAGTTCCTCCAGCAGGTTGTTTGTTGCTCCAGATTCCAGCATCTGTAGCCTCCTATGTCATTCCATTAGTCTTCCTTATTACCTGCTGCACTTGTCTGTGAGTTTTTGGTTTCTCATTCACACCTGCATCCCTTGGTATTGCAACTTTCTACATTTTAAAATAACTTGGCACTCTTCCTTTCAAACTGAACAGCTTCAGGATTTCCCACATTATACACCATTTGCTAATTTTTTTTGCCCACTCATTTAACCCGTCAATTTCTCTCCCCCTGATCGCAGCTGTCCCCTTCCTCCCTTTTCCACCTATCATCTCCTGCCTTTGTCACACCTCCCCCTTTTTTCCCTACCCATCCTTTTGTTCAGACACCTGCTGACATTCTTTCCTACCTCGATGAAGGGCTTAAGCCCAAATCGCCAATTATGTAGTTTTACCTTTATGACATAAAGGACACTGCTTGACCCAGCTGAGTTTCACCAGATTTTGTGTTTTTACTTCAACCATGGTGATAAAAGATTCTCGTGGTTTACCTCTCTCTGTAAAGTGTTTGATATCCTCCTTGTAGCTCCCTTCCCACTTATTTCTATGTAATTTGCAAATTGGGTTACCATTCATTTGCTTCCTTCTTCTAAGTCATTAATGTAAATTGCAATCAGAAATATCTAACTGGTACCCATGTTGACAAGTTGCAAACCTATAAGTGACATCTTTATCCCTTCCAACTACTTCATTACTATTTGCCAATTCTTTTTTTTAAATTTTATTTATTAAACCATTTGCCAATTCACTACCAACATGGAGTCTTGTGATATAGTAAAGTAAAATAAGGCTGTAATTTAACCACAGTGCATGTCAGGTCAAGACAAGTGAGCAAAGGCAAGACAGCTCAATCACTGAATGACAGAAATCAGTCATGAGAGTAAATCACAGGGAGGCTCTAATTGCCCAGAAAACTAAGCCAGAAATAGAGATCATTCACTATTAGACCATGGCCAGCTTAAAGTGTTACTTACTGTAAACATTCTTGCATTCTTGCACAGGGCAAGTTAACTAAATGATGTTGGGGCAGTAGGCCAGTATGCTCTCTTGGATGGCAAAACAATCCAAGACACTAAGGAGCTGATTATTGACTTCAGGAAAGCCAGAGTCATACAATCCAGTGATCATTGGGGGATCAGACGTGGAGAGGGTGAGCACATTCTTGGGAGTCACTATCTCGGAGAATATTTCCAGGACTCAATACACCAATGGCATCGTGAAGAAAGCACATCAGCGCCTCCACTTCCTCAGGAGTTTGCAAAGATTTGGTACAACACCGGAAACCCTGGTAAATTTCTACAGAGGTGTGGTGGAAAGTGTGCTGATCAGATGCATCATGGTCTGGTATGGGAACATCAGTACCTGAGCATAAAGCCCTCCAAAAGGTAGTGGACACAGCCTAGGACATTAAAGGCAAAACCATCCCCACTATTGAGTACATCTTACAGGGAACGCTGCTGTTGGAGAGCAGCAGCGATCATCAAAGACCCACATGACCCAGTACGTGCTCTGTTGCCATCAAGAAAGAGGTCTAGGTGCCACAAGACTCGTACCACCAGGTTCAGGAACAGCTGCTACCTCTCCACCATCAGACTCCTCAGTGTCAAACTCAATCAAAGACTCATTTAAGGACTCTTACTTGTGCACTTTATTGATTTTCTAAGACACAATAAAATGATAAGGCGAGCAGAAACTTCAATAATGCAGCAGAATCATAAATAACACGTGCCATCTGGAAAAGTGGAGTCAGTGTCACGGACTAGATGTTAAATGTAATATCCGTGCATTTGGATCCAGGTGGCATTAAAGTATCTAACGGATGAGCAATGTTTCATTTCTTGAGCTTACTTATATTTGACATTGCTGAGATGGGAAGATCATACGCCAGGATGCGGTTCCTTGACTTCAGCTCGGCATTTTATTCGAGGAGAAGTTATCATTGCTATGACTCAACACCCATCTCTGTAGCTGGATTCTGGACTTCCAAATGGAAAGACCACAGTCTATCTGGGTCAGTAGTAGAGCATTGAGCACTGTCACGCTGAGCACTGGCGCACCTCCAGGTTGTGTGCTCAGCCCGTTCCTGTTCTCGCTATTGACCCACGACTGCAATGTCAGATCCAGCTCCAGCAGTGTCATCAAGTTTGCAGGTGACACAACAGTCATCGGCCTCATCAGCAACAATGATGAGTCAGACTACAGAGAAGAGGTGGAAAATCTCGTGAAATGGTGCAAGAGTAACAACCTGAGTCTCAACATGGACAAGATGAAGGAGGTGATTGTGGACTTCAGGAGGACCAGTAATGACCACCCTTCACTACACATCAACAACTCTGTAGTGAAGAGAGTAGAGAACACCAAGTTCCTTGGAGTTTACTTAACTAGTGACCTATCGTGGACACTCAACATCTTCTCGCTTGTCAGGAAGGCGCAACGATGACTGCATGTCCTGAGAAGACTGGAACATCCTGACCAGCTGCATCACAGTGTAGTATGATTGCTTCAGAGAAATGGATCGGAGGTCAATCCACAGGATCACAAAAGTGGCAGAGAGGATCACTGGAGTCTCCCTCAACCCCCCAATCAACGTGATCTACCAAAGGGGACACCAAAAATCATTGAGGACCACTTCCACCCCATACACAGCATCTTTCAGCTGTTCCTGTCAGCACCACCAGGCTGAGGAACAGTCAGTGATCATGCTAAATGACCAAAGGACCTGCTCAAACTAACCATCCAAGACTCCCATATTTATAAAACAATAATTTATTTATTTGTATACATGACTCATGCAGATGGACTGTTTGTCTCTCTGTGTGTTGTGTCTGGTTGAATACCTATGTGTTCTGCACTGAGGACTGGAGAATGCTGTTTCATCAGGTTGTATCAGATGACAATAAACTTGACTTGAACTTGAGAGTGGGATGGTGGCGAAGTGAAGAAGGTGGCAGGAAGGTCATATTCACAAGGGATCTGAGCAAAGACATTCCATAAAGTGGTCACTCAATTCAAATTTCCTGTTTTCATTTAACATCTCCATCACCTGCATTTATTTGATTCCGTATTCTTTTTAAGACATTCAAATAAAAGGCATTGCTAAGAAGGTCTGTATGAAGCTTGGCTATGACTTCTTTTGCGATACATGGAATATTTTTAATTGGGCTCCCTCATCATGAATCTGAAGTGCCCTTTCCTGCTTCCACATGGCACACTACTGCCTTTTCTTCACCTCCTGTCCCAGGATAGGCAATCAATACTTATTCTAAGCCCACTGATTTGTACAGCTACCAGGACCACTCATTCTCCCATACTATTGCCTGAAAAGGGTTTTTCAAATATCTTGCCTAGTTTCACTGTCTCAGTCAAATCTATTCTGGTGACACATTCGGCTTTCCTCCAAAAACTCACCTTCATTGTGATAGGGCAAGACACTTGGACTCTGACTGAAGACCCTAAACACTGCATCCAAGAGTTTACCTATACTTCCCTTATTTAAATACTTCTTCCAATTCAGTATGCTCATTGTTCACATTGAGATTGTTATATTCCGGATCACAAATGTAGAATGAGTGATGAATGAATCATCTACATTCAACATGTTTGCCTTATCTCAAATTTCTCATTGTTCATCCCTTAAATTCTCTTCTCCAGCATTTCTCAACATTGACCTCTAGTGGTCCTGGGTTTCATTATATATCGTCTGCAGCAAAAGCCAAATATTACTGATATAATAAAGAAGTAACGTGTAAACTTGATGACGAAAATTCTCAAAAGAAAATCCCAAACCCAAAACAAAAACCCCATCAGTGGTCTGCGAAAGAGTTTGAGTTTGTCAGCCCTTCCCTCTCCATCTGTGGTCTGTGTATTTGTTGAATAAAAGTAGAGAAGCTCTTGTCTACCCCATTCTGGTTCTGACCTGTTTCAAGGAAGCTGAACCCTGTCTCTAAAAACATCATTTCTGAATTAGCATTGATTAACTTTCTCTGTTCACCAATGAGTAAAAACTTTAGATCACAACTTCTTGCCCTTTTTAGGTGACAGCTAAATTTTGGAACTAATTCTGATCCTGTATTCTCAAAGACCCCCATCACCAAGGCCATGCCCTTTTCACTCTGCTACCATCAGGAAAAAGATACAGGAGCCTAAAGACAAGCACTCAATGGCACAAGGACAGCTTCTTCCCCGCTGCCATCAGATTTCAGAATGATCAATGAACCAAAGACACTGCCTTGCTTTTCATGCACTATTTTTTATATAGTAATTTTGTAAGATGGTTATAATATGAATGTTTGCACTATGATATGCTGCCATAAAACACCGAATTTCATGACAATACATTCTGATTCTGATCTTCTTACCTATTATTTCTCTAGCTATAGTTTCCTGTAATTCCCTGTTCTACTGGGCCCAGTGAAGCACCAGTCAATTTTGCTAGCACAAAGTTGCAGTAGCCTGGGTTCAGTCCTGACCTCCAATGTAGTCTGTGCGGAGCTGGACATTCTCCCCATGAGTCACCGAGCATGGAATCTGCCCGTTTGGCCCACCGTGCCCACACCCATCCGATTAACTCACCTCAGCTTCCAGCACTTGTCTCATGGCCTTCTATTGCCAAGGCAATATCCTCCCACATCTCGCAGACGAGCTGGGAGATGGTTACGATAAATGCTCTCGGCATTGGTGGGTGGCAAGTCAATGGAAAGGGATGTGCAAATTGAGAGGTCAGTTATGACAAGGGTTCAATGCCATGAAACAAGGTGATAATATACTGTCATCTGTTTTCCTTTGCACCATCATCCCATTCAATCAACCCTGGTTTCATTTGGCAAGCCTTATCACGCCTGCCTTCTCATGACCTGATCTTATCCTCCCTCCTCTACTTGGTGCCTTTGCATTGACTCCATAAAAAAACAACCCCTTTCTAGTTTGGATGGAAGCTCCAGGTCCCCTTACACGGTCTCTGCCCCTGTTGGCTGAGTATCATTTTTCCCCACCTGATGAAAGGTCGTGCCCCACCCACCCCTCGGCTTCCTTTGCGATCTACTCGCCACTGTGTCCAAAGGTACTCGGATTTCCCTGCACTATCTCGATGCATTAAGTTCCTGGGCTGAGGGTTGGGATAAAGAGGTCAGACGGCGTGTCACCAGCCCGTTCCAGACTCTTCCCCAGCCCCCCCCCCCCCCCACCCCACCCCCCCCCCCCCCCCCCCACCGGGGTCCCGTGTTCTGGTTTCCTTTCGCTTCGGCCAGGGAGTGCGCATCACTTACCGAGGCAGGCTCCGCTGACCAGGGCGCAGGCTGTCAGCGCGCCGGCCGATGCCCCGTAGATGTGGCTGGCGTTGTGCACCAGCTGCGGGGCGTGCTCGCACAGGCAGCTGGCCACTCCGACATGATAGATGCCCAGAAACCCGCAGCCGGCGAAGGAAATGCTCCAAGACGAGTCCTCGGGCCGCAGCATCTCCTTGGACGGCGGCAACTTGCAGCCGCCTTCTACGGCCGCTGCGCTCTCATTTTTTTTCCGGCTCTGCCCCGTTGGCCACCGTCCGCAGCTCCTCTTTCCCCCTCCACCAATCAGTTCCAATACGCACCTTGATTGACACTCCGACCCCTTCCAGTCTGCCAATCACCGAGCCGCAGGTAATCTCTTTCCCCCTCCCCACGCGGAAGAGCTGTCATCGCAGCTCGGGGCTGCAAGACGTAAACATTATTATGAGCTGCGGTTGGATAGGTTCCACTGCAGGCGCTGCTCCTAATGGAATGGTCAAGAGGGTCCGCCGTGCAAATGCAGAGCAAGGTGCAAGGGATTGGGGTTTAGTCCACGGAAGTTCTGGAGCAACTCAGCGACCTTCATCAAGGGATGAGCGTAAAGCAGGAGCACAGGCAAGAGGTTATAGCTGGAGGGAAAACACTGACACCGTCGTTAAGGTCAAAGCAAGGCTGGAGAAACAGGGTACTTTAAAAATCAAAGATAACCAACGATTCAGGCTTGAGCCCTTCATCAAGGTGTGGACGAAATGTGGACGGGCGCCCAAACAAAATGTCATATGAGTGGGAGGGCTGTAGAGAGGGGGGGAGCTGGGAAGTAATAGGGAGAAGCTCTCTGAATGGAGAAGGAGGTACAGAGCTGGAGGAAAGGAGAGACGAGGGGGGGGGGATGGTCATGCCATCTGGCTGGAGAGTGCCCATATAGAATATTAGATGTTGTTGCTCTAATTTGCCACTGGCCTCGGTTTGGCAGTGAATGAGGCCATGTTGGCAATGGGAGCAGTGCATGGACATAGCAAAGGTACATAACAAAACAATCTCCCAGTCTGTGGCCAATCTCTCCAGTGTAGAGGAAGCCACACTGGGAGCACTGGATTCAGTGGATGATCCCAGCAGATTCACAAATGAAGTGTTGCTTCACCTAGAAGAACTGTTTGTGGCCCCAAATAGTGGTGAAGGAGGAGGTGTGGGCATAGGTCTAAGGGATAAAGGATGGGTCGAAAAGTCATTCAGATATTTATTTCTCTCCTTTCAGCATCTGCCAAATTTTGCCTTTGTTTGTCAATCTGACTCTCAACCTTAAGCTACTTCTTATAAAAGACAAAGTTCAAATGTGTTGTCAGAGTACACACATGATATCACATACAACCTTGAGAGTCTTTTTCCTGTGTGCCTGGCAGAGTTTCTAATTATTGATATCTGTAAACTGCATTCAAGAAAAAAGATACGTATACAATAGAGAGGTGTCAACAGAGGAAAAATGTAAACAAACTGACTGTGCAAATGGAGAAAAATAAATATTTAGTAATAAATGATGAGCAAAGTAAGTAATGTGTTTCTGATTGAAGCTGTTGTTTAGGAGTCGGATGGCTGAGGGGGGAGCAACTGTTCCTGAACCTTGTGGTACGAGTCCTGTGACACCCAGACCTCTTTCCCGATGGTGACACGTCAGGGATTCTTGACGATTGCTGCTGCTCTCCGTAGATTTTCTCAATGGTGGGTAGAGTTTTGCCTGTGATGTACTGGGCTACGTTCACTTCCTTTTGCAGGGCTTTCCAGTCAGAGGTATTGGTACCCCATGCCAGGCCGTGATGTAGTCAGTCAGCACACTCTCCACTACACATCTGTAGAAGTTTGCCAGGGTTTCTGATGTCATACCAAACCTCCACAAACTCCTGAGGAAGTAAAGGCGTTAATGTTCATTCTTCATGATGACATTGTTGGGTCCAAGAAAGGTCGTCTGAGATTGTGACTCCCAGGAATTTAAATTTTCTCACCCTCTTCCCCAATGATCACTGGATGATACATCGATAGTTTTCCTTTCCTAAAGTCTACAATCAGCTCCTTGGTCTTGGTGATGTTGAGTGAGAAGTTGTTGAAAGCCAAGTTTTCAATCTCCCTCATACATGCTGACTCATTGCCCCTTTTTATGCAGCTCAATAAAATGGTATTGTCAGAAAATTTGTTAATGGTGTTGTTGTACCGAGCCACAAGATCACAATGGAACACGCTCAAAGTACAATACAGTCATGGGCATATCTTGCCATCCCATAAATTTGTTGCTGATTAGAGGTTGACCAAGAATGAACTTTTGATAAACAGGAACTTTTGATAGCAGGGGTCCTCCTTCTGATTGTATAGAAATGTCATCATTTTATACATAAACATAATTCAATTTGATGGAGCAGTGAAACACAATCATACTTGCCATTCTGTAGACGAGAAGTGAAACTAAAATCTCTTTTGCCTTCTGAAAAAATCCAGTATCATTTAAAAAAAACATTTACTTGGTGGCATGGTCAACTTTATTTTTGTAATAAAACAGGGTTCAAGGTTCCTTATTGTCACATAATAACACAAAACTGTAGTACTACATATTTTACTTCAACTTTTTTTAGGTGGAAGAGTTGCTATATGAGAATTACCCTAACAATAAAAGGAAGAGAAGCAATTATTGCCACAATTTTCATTTATTGACTTGGTTATCCTTGTGATTTATACCACCTATCAATCTGACTTATTCCAAGTCCCGTAAATTCCACATTTACTAAAAAGCATAAACTCTGTAATGTCCGAGGCACTGACTTTTCCAAGTTTGTCTTCAGGTTGTGGTCAAATTAAAATTTTAAATTTATACGTACAGGCCATTTCAGCCCACGAGCCTATGCCGCCAAATTTACACCCAATTCACCCACACACTTAGTCTGTTTGAAACAGTTGAAGGAAACCGGAGCACCCCGGGGGAAACCCACATAGACACAAGAACGTATAAACTCCTTACAGACTGTGCAAGATTCGAACCCCGGTCCTGATCACTGGCGCTGTAAAGGTGTTGTGCTAACTGCTACGCCAACTTTATTTATATCCAGTGATTGAAAGGCCTTAACAAATTATTCGATTTCAAATTCCACGTCAGCCACGAGATTGAAATGTAAAAAAGCTGGCAACCATCATGAGCTATTGAATTATCATAACAAACCATCCGATTCTCCTACAAATAGGCTGAACACCAATATAATTAGTAGGAGTTCTGAGCAGCTCAGCAATGTGACCTTCAGGATACTCTGGTTTCCTTCCATATCTCAGCCTAGCTGCTTTGTAGGTTAATTTGACTGGCATTTTATCCATGTGATTCTAGGTCCATCAATGTGTTGAACCTTCAACTAGCTTCTGAAATGGCCTAAGAAACCATTCAATTCTGGAGATAATTGGGGAGGATAGGAAATGGCAACTTTGTGAGTAACACCATCACGTGAATTAAATAAAAGAAAAACGAAAGTGTAAGCTTAGAAACAAATAAAGGTGGAGTTGATAAGAATTTTATCAAACTGATAAATGGTGAATAAATTGAACCTGATAGCTTTTTGTGCTATGATGTGGCAAGGGCCTATTTTTCAATGTACAGGGTCAGTTGCCTCCAGCAGCCATTCCCAAAGGGGCCTCTATGGGTTCCCCCTCAGGGCCACAGCCCATTTAAGTCAAAGCCTTGTTTTCTTTTCACCTGGTAACATATTTTTAATGTTATCCGTTGGAGAGAAGTTTGGAAGAAACCAAAACCTGACTACTTCATAGGGAACAGGGACCATTAACTTCGAGCAGAGTCCTAAGCCAAAAAAAGTTGAGAAAAGCTGGTCTACAGTAAGGAACACTGGCAATATAGTGTGTGATATATCAAACACCTTGATGTTGTAGATTTACAGCCAGCTATTTTTCAGAATCAGTAATCAATTCATAATTAAATCTGATGTGATGGATTTTGATGAGGTTTCCAAACTCATCCAGGCTGCAGAAGGAATGGTCACTATAATTTGGGGTCATCTTTCTGATTTTTATAGAAATTTAATCCTGGACATTGTGTGTAAAATGAAGGAGCGCCACAAAACATGTCCCAGAAGTTTGTGCATAAAGAGAATTCAATCTGATGTAGCAGTAAACCACAATCATAGTTCCCTTCCTGCAGATGAGATGTGAAACTAAAATCTCTTGCCTTCTGAGAAAAATCCAATTACATTGAAAAAAAACATTTACTTGGTGGCATGGTCAAGTTTGTTATAATAAATCAGAGTTCAAGGTTTCTTATTGATACGTAATAACACAAAAATGTACATGATATACTTTTGTCAGCCCTAAGAGTTGCTATATGAGAATTACCCAGTGCCCCTAATAAGAGAGAGAAGAAAAAGAGTCATTCAGACACAAAGCTCCTCTTTATTTCATTGAAGTGAGATACAAGAACAAGTGCAATATTGCATGCCTTTTGTCACTACATGTTTCATAGAAGACCAATCAGTGCATCAAAATGTCGGACATTGATTTTCTCTTCATAATCTCACAGCATGCACACCATAAAATTACCTTGAAATGAACTTTCAGTCTTTTCCAGATGTTTATGGGGACTTGTCTTTCATTTAAAACAGTGGTTCTCAACCTTTCTCTTTCCACTAACCTGCCACTTTAAGTATTCCCTATGCCATCGGTGCTCAGTGATTAGTAAGAGATTGTTTAAGGTGGTACGAAAAAGTTTGAAAGTCACTGTTTTAATCGTACCTAATTGACTCATTATGTGCCCAGTTTCATAACTCCAAAGGAAATGGGCCAATATCAATTTTTCTCAAGCAAAATATTTCAGTAATTGGGTCTAGAGCAGTGGTTCTCAACCTTCCTTCAACAATCCCTTACTAATCACAGAGCACCGATGGCATAGGGATCTTAAAGTGGGAGGTGAATGGAAAAAGGTTAAGAACCACTGAACATTTCCTCTTTCCAGTTAACCAAAGAAATCTGTGCTACTGTCAATTTGTTTTGTTTGTCAGTCATATCTTGTGTATGAAATGACTTGCCATACATTAAAAACAAATTTTGGAAGTGATTCAGATCTGACCAGAAACATCAAGATCATAAAAGTTCCTCATGGCAAAGGAAATGCGACACAGAAACAAAGTCATTCATGTCCTCAAGCCTGTTCTATTTAATGAGACAATGCTGATCTGAACTCTTTTCCCCCTGCCAAATCCATAATCCTGTTCCAGCAGTCAATAAATCTACTGAAAACCTTTAGGTAACTTCCCCCTTGCTGTCACTGTTAAAGCCCTTACCTACCTCATCCATTCCATGCACTTCCACTCCTAATGGAATGAGGGTAGTTTCCTGGGTCCTCATTTTTCACACCATCAGGCTCCAAAACCGGTCCATGATTTAACATTTTTGCCAACTACCAAGTGTATATTTGCCTCCCCTTTATACACCTTTCTACTTTTTGCAGAGATTGTTTTCTCTGTGACTCACTGGTCCGTTCTTCTGTCCCCGCCAATCCTTCCATCCCCTCAGGAACTTCTTGCAGGTGCAACATTTGTCCCTAAATCTCCTCCCTCCATCTAGGGCCAGAAGTAAAGCTTCTAGCTGCAGCAGATACACATGCATCTTTCCCAATCTCGATTAATGCATTCAGTACGTCTCTGCAACTTCAGTGAGATTAGGCAACTGCTTCATCAAGAGCCATCTTTCCATCCATGGGTGCAAGCAAAAAATCCAGTTGTGAAATTTTAATTTATTTCACCATATCCACACAGACATGTTAGTCTCAGCCTCATACACTAACATGCTGAAACTTAAATGGCTACCTTTTGTGAAGGATTTTGCTCATTTGTTTGGTCAGACCTAATAATGAGTTAAGTCTGATTGTTTTCCTTGAGGACATTAGAACCAAAACAAAGGATAAGCACTGAATATAACCTTGCCAATAGTGTTTATTGTACAGTACAAAGAATGACATACTGCAATCATGCAGTATGGAAATAAAGCCTTCATCCCACTGTGTCTATGCCAATCAGGGAATACCCATCCTTCATTAATCCCATTTTATTCTGTTAGCATTCCCCAGATTCCACCACTGACCAACACACTGGCCACTGTAATATCCCTAATTTAACCTGTTATTCCACATCTTTGGGATTCAGGGGGGCAACTGGAACACCCCAAAAGAAACATGATCAAAGGCAGAATGTACAAACTCCACAGTGGAATTCAGGATTGAACCCTAACTGGAGGTTGAACTAGTGTTGCCCATTGTTAACAGACAAGTATTTATGAACCCAATTAAGTCTCATTGAAGAATTCCAACCCAAAATATTGCCTGATTATTTCTCTGTGGATGCTGCCTGACCCACTGCATTCCTCCAGGATCTTCGCTCAGGTTTCCAGCATCTAGTTCATGTTTTTCCATTATGAAGTCTGTTTGGAAGCATTTGTAAGATGCAGTAAAACACTGGTATCCAGAATTCAAGCACCAGCAAAAAAAAAAATAATTTAAAAAACTACATACATTTTTAAAAGTACCAATTTTATAAGTCAAATTTGGTGGGTTGACTTCTGCACAGATACTTTTGACCACATTAATTACTTGCGTTTTCAAGGCACCAGGAGCTTGGATGATTGGAACAGGGTTGTAAGACAGTGTTCAGGGAATCAGGAACTCAGATGGGCATGTGGCTGGGACAACGCAACGGGTGGGTAGCCAGGGCAAGAATCCACAGTCAGGGCAAGAATCTGCAGTCAGGGCGTCAGAAGCTCTGGTTGGGGTGAGGATCTGTAGACAGGAACTCAGATGGACAGGTGGTTGTTGCATCAGGAGCTGTTGGGTGGGTGACTAAGGCAAGGGTTCAGTCAGGGAATCAGGAACTCGTATGGGCAGCCTGTTGGGGCCAAAAATGGTAGGGGGGGAGGGGGGATTAACTTTTACACAGGAAATGTGATTTTTTTTGGCCCAAAAGGGAGGAGTGTCTATTACAAGTGTATACAGTGAATGTTCTCTGAAGTGAAACAAATCTTTGGAGAAGATGAGAGCAAATATTCAGCCAGCAGAGAGCCTTAGCCATTATTCAAAGCTGTGTTTGAATAAAATAGTATCACCCAGGATGAAGAATTGGTTGATGCTGTTCACTCCCTGCAGAGTAAGTCACCCCAGTCAGAGGCTTTATCTGTAAACTCGGGGGAGGGGGTGTTATTAATTATCTATAATGTTACTGTTCATCTTTCAGGCAGCTTTGTGGAGGGGAGGAACTTGCAGAAGGAGCAACGGTTAAATGTTTTCAAAGAATGTGAATGAAAATAAAGTAAAATGCTTCAAGGTTTATATATTCATGCAAGTAAATTTTTTTTCAGTTTTGGTACAATATAGTATTTGTGTCTTTTAAACTGTTTGTTCTTAATGCAGCTTTATTAGTTAGGCATTGCAAGTGCCAAGCAACCAGAAAATAGTTATCAGGCATCTACTAATCCCTGTGGGTGGCAGACACCAGGAGTTTTCCTCTACAGCTGCATCTGCAACTTGTTTCTCAGTCATTCAAAACAGTTGACATTTTAATCACCCCTGCCTGCCATCCTTGACAGACCTCACCATCTTTGCACCTCCTTAAAAGCTATCAGTTTGAATTTATGCCAGTATTTTTGAAAACAGTGCAGATATTCAGCTGACAAGGCAACATCTGCAGAATGGGAAACTTAACATTTCAGGTTGATGACTTTTCACTCAAAGACAAATTGATGTTTTCACTGACTGTGGATGCTGCCTCAGTGTATTCTATTCTTGTCAAGGTGATGTTAATTTGCTATTAATAATTATTGCCAGTAACACGAGTCAAGCTTAGTATTTAGACAACACAGGAAATACTGTCCACAATCAACAGACAACATGATTAAACAATAATTTTGATCTGCATACTGGACTTGATACCTGACAGATGAAAACCCTATTGCTATATAGCATCTTTTCTGGTATAAAGATAACTTTGGCAATCTAAGCAACTCTCAAAATTAAATGACTCCAGACTTAGTAAGCTTAGATATTACTCTTCAATCAAAATGTTAGTGGCAACTGATCACTTTGCTGAAAGTTCAGCTGGCAATGTTAGATTTCATCATGAGATTATGTTGAAATAACTTTTGAGGTATAGTTTAACTCATTAATTGATCAAATGGAGCATAAAGAAATACTCAATTTTGCATATACATACATGGGGACAAACATTTTAATTCAAAACCATTTCCCCAATTACAAACAAGTGTGCAAATTCTAAAACTGTTTTAATCATTTAATTATCTCTGGATGGTTGTAGCCCCATCTTGTGGTTAGTGTGTATAACTGTTTTCTACTATGTTACATTTAGGCTAGTGCTGATGGAGCTATAATTCTTTTATGCCTTTTGGTCACATCAGTGCTGTGGCATAAGTGGCAGCTACTTTCTCAAAAGCTTCAAGATCCTCTAAACACTATTAAGACAGAACTTGCACCAGCTTGTGTCCTTTGAATGACCGATATCCTACCAGAAAACAAATCCTGCAGTCACACATTTAGATAGTTGACTTAAAAACTACATCTGGGTGAAATTATCCAACAGAAATCCAATTGCTTGCTTACGATTTTGTCTCTAAAATGTGTATTCTTTTGAAAATAGTACGAGTGTTGTGTGCCAGTTTTAAATATAAAACTGTCATTCTCAAATATTCAGTGTCCATACATACCACTGCACACACAAGAAACAATACATTAGAAGTTTATTCTTGGAACAGTTTCTGATTTAATCAAACAGACCAAATCCCATGTCATCATCTGATTCTTCAGACTCTTCCTTCTTCTCCTCTTTCTTCTCTTCAACTGAAATAGAATAAAACAGTTAAAAGCAAAATACTCAATATTAAACTAAATTATCTAAAAAGATGTACACTCTGGAACTAAACAGGGAGGGCACCAATACTGAATTGAGAGCATAGTGTATCAGCCTGCACGCTACAGTATATGCCCCAGTTATTATTGACTTCTATACCTCACCAACTCACGAATTCCATTATCAACAACAGCACAGAAACAACCGTATTTTCTCTATTCTCCATAGATCTGCTCTGCCCCATCTCACCCCCAGGACACAAGGACAGGATTCCCCTTGTCCTTGCCTACCACCCCCTGCATCCAACATATCCTCTGTAATTTTCATCTCCTACAACCTGATCCCACAATCGCACCTTTCCCTCTTGGTCTTCCACAGGGACCACCCGCCATTCCTTCATCCCTTCCCACTAATCAGCCCCTTGGTACCCACCCCTGTGGCTGCAGGAAGTGCTAAACTCCACTTGTCCCCACCACCATTTTATTGAAGTTCTTGCCTTTTGATCATACCATCAAGGGCTCAGGCCTGAAATGTTGATCGTGTATTTTAAGCACTGTATTGACTTGCTGAGTTTCTCCAGCATTTTGAGTAAACTACAGTGATAGTACCTGCAGATTTTCTTGTTTAAAAGGAACCACTATGTCCAGTAATCATTGTTGGTGGGGGGGGGGGGGGAGGAGGAAGTGGACGAAGGAAATCAGAGTTGGAGATTTAAATTATTGGGGGTCACTATCTCTGAGGATTTTTCCTGGACCCAACACAAATGGCATCGTGAAGCACACCAGTGCCTCAACTTCATCAGGAGTTTGCGGAGGTTTGGTATGACATTAGAACCACTGGCAAATTTCTAAACATGTGGTGGAACATGTGCTGTGTCGGTCTGGTATGGGGACACCAATACCCCTGAGCATAAAGCCCTCAAAAACTAAGTGGACATAGCCAAGGACATCACAGGCTATTCCACACTATTGAGTACATCTACATGGAACACTGCCGTCAGAAAGCAACAGCAATCATCAAAGACCCTCACCACCCAGCGCCCACTCTGTTCTCGCTGCTGCCACCCGGAAAAGAGGTATAGGTATAGAATTGCACCACCAGGTTCAGGAACAACTGCTACCCTTCCATCAGACTCATTTAAGGACTCTTATTGGTGCATGCTATTGATTTTCTTTTTTTCTCTCTGAACTGCATAGTTCGTTTACAGTTTTTAATCTGTTCACAGTTCTTGTTTACTTTCACACTGTGTACAGTTTTTTGCACTACCAATTAGTGGCATTTCTGCCGCACCCGCAGGAAAAAGAATCTCAGGGTTGTATGTGATGTCATGCATGTACTCCGACAATAAATCTGAAAAAGAAGCCACTTACCAGCAGCAACAGATGCAGCAGCACCTGTGGTAGCGGCAGCAACAGGACCTCCAGTCGGGACACTTGCAAGCTTGGCATTGCCTAAACGAGACAATTAGTCAACTTGTTTCTCCTCTTAGCTCACCCCAACACATTGGATTTTAGTGCCAACCAGTGCTTAGTTAGCCAGTTCAATAATGCAAAATCAATTTAGTTGCCCTGCACCTAAAATCCACCATCTATTTTGAATATTTCAACAGATATGGCGCACCCTGGTATGTGTACTCAGCATTTTTCATTTCAGTCCTTTGGCTCGGGCTGCTTGACAATTAAGCAAGCAACAAACTTCTGAGAAGTTTTATTCACCAATTACTCAAGGAGCCATAAGAGACAAGATCCAGAGATGAACAGATAGATCTGAATTATTTCAGATACCAGAGCTGAATTAGTTAGCTGCTGTAATACAATTCAACAAATGCAACATTTGCACCAATATAGATTAAAAACAAAGGATCTTGAAAAACACTAAATTCAGATCAGAGTTCAACTCAAATCATTTTGATTCCTGGAAAACCAAATATAATCACTATTTTCCTTGCTTCACTTGATTCATCTCCACCAATCCCCAGAACTCCTACATGCATATAGTTAAACTATATTCTTCAGAGCTTCAGTTCGGACCCTTTTAAAATCTGGTTTGCTGTTCCCAATATCCATTTATCTAATGAGTTACATTTCAAAAGGCCTAAAGTTCTGTGGACCACACCTTCAATATTTTTTCTACAAGTCTTTGCTGCATAGGCGCCTTCAAAAACATGAAGCATGATCATGTTATCGCAAATGTGTTCAGTGCTACTGGTATTTCCATGTGAATATTTTGGCTTCCATCTTTAAACATTTCCCAAGATTTTCCAACCACAAATGTTTCACACTTTATAAATGTTAGTTCTTTGCATTCTCTCCTCTCCCCCTCAAGATAGGAGCCCTTTGACTGCACTCTAACCCAGTATAGACCTACTTTCAACAGAACCACGATACAAGTTCTAGGGCTCTTGGTAACCTTACCAATGTTCTTGGATTGTTCCCATTTTGGTGAACACTGCCCCTCTTTGGAATTACTCAACTATTGCAAAAAAAAAGTATTCTGAAAAATGTCTACGTAACTCTTAACTCTCCTTCTGAGAATGATTAAGCTAACTGCTCTCTTACTCTTCACACTGCACTTGAAGAACTGCCTCAAGGTGAATCAATGGTCAAAAGTGAGCAAGCCTACTTTTAAGACTGGCAAGACCAAATGATACTACATTGCAGTAATATTGAAGGCATGTTTAGAATCAGAATATTTAAGTGAGAAGTCTTTTGCCTTTTTGCATGAGTTGAAACGGTCTCAAGATGTGAAGACCCCTCTGTGCTCTGCTGACATTCTTCTTTCAACCATACTGTCGAAATAAGTTAGGGTATCCTTCTTTCTAGTAAGATTCTGTTCACATAGGCAACCTCATCTCTCTGTTACAAAAGTAACAGGAAAAATATTTCAGCCAGATGAGTTTTGGATGTGAAAGATAAATGACTCCTTAAACTGGTTAGCTGACACAAATAATCCACAAATCAAAGATCAACTTCAGCCACTGAATAAACTTAGGGTAACAGTTCTTCATAAACTGTTGGGAGGCAATTTCTTCTTTTCCTCTTCTTCTTTGACTTGGCTTCGCGGACAAAGATTTATGGAGGGGTAGGTCCACGACTGCAAGGGAAAATTGGTTGGTTGGGGTTGGGCTTTTCCTCCTTTGTCTTTTTTCAGTGAGGTGGGCTCTGAGGTCTTCTTCAAAGGAGGTTGCTGCCCGCCGAACTGTGAGGTGCCAAGATGCACAGTTGGAGGCGATATCAGCCCACTGGCGGTGGTCAATGTGGCAGGCACCAAGAGATTTCTTTAAGCAGTCCTTCTTTGGTGCAGCTCTCTCGGTGGCCAGTGGAGAGCTCGCCATATAACACGATCTTGGGAAGGCGATGGTCCTCCATTCTGGAGACGTGACCCACCCAGCGCAGTTGGGTCTTCAGCGGCATGGATTCGATGCTTGCGGACTCTGCCAGCTCGAGTACTTCGATCTTGGTGATGAAGTCACTCCAATGAATGTTGAGGATGGCGCGGAGACAGTGCTGATGGAAGCGTTCTATGAGCCGTAGGTGATGCCGGTAGAGAGCCCATGATTTGGAGCCGAACAGGAGCGAGGGTATGACAACAGCTCTGTACACGCTGATCTTTGTGTGTTTCTTCAGGTGGTTGTTTTTCCAGACTCTTGTGTAGTCTTCCAAAGGCGCTATTTGGCTTGGCGAGTGTTGTCTATCTCTTTGTCGATCCTTGCATCAGATGAAATGGTAAACTGGTTGACCGTTTTGAGTTCTGTGTGCCCGATGGAGATGTGGTAGGGAGCTGGCTGATGGAGGACCTCAGTTTTCTTCAGGCTGACTTCCAGCCCAAACATTTTGACAGTTTCCGCAAAACAGGACGTCATGCGCTGGAGAGCTGGCTCTGAATGGGCAACTGAAGCAGCATCGTCTACAAAGAGTAGTTCACGGACAAGTTGCTCTTGTGTCTTGGTATGAGCTTGCAGGCGCCTCAGATTGAAGAGACTGCCATCCATGCGGTACCGGATGTAAACAGCATCTTCATTGTTGAGGTCTTTTATGGCTTGTTTCAGCATCATGCTGAAGAAGATAGTAAAGAGGGTTGGTGTGAGGACGCAGCCTTGCTTCACACCATTGTCAATGGAGAAGAGTTTGGAGAGCTCATTGCTGTATCTGACCCGACCTTGTTGGTTTTCATGCAGTTAGATAACCATGTTGAGGAACTGGGGGGAGGGGGGGGGGGGCATCCGAGGCGCTCTAGTATTTGCCAAAGCCCTTTCCTGCTCACGGTGTCGAAGGCTTTGGTGAGGTCAACAAAGGTGATGTACAGTCCTTTGTTTTGTTCTCTGCACTTTTCTTGGAGCTGTCTGAGGGCAAAGACCATGTCAATAGTTCCTCTGTTTGCGCGAAAGCCACACTGTGATTCTGGGAGGACATTTTCGGCGACACTAGGTATTAGTCTATTAAGGAGAATCCTAGCGAAGATTTTGCCTGCAATGGAGAGCAGCATGATTCCCCTGTAGTTTGAGCAGTCTGATTTCTCGCCTTTGTTTTTGTACAGGGTGATAATGATGACATCACGAAGGTCCTGAGGCAGCTTTCCTTGGTCCCAGCAGAGCATGAAAAACTCATGCATTTGGTATGCAGAGTTTTGCCACCAGCCTTCCAGACCTCTTGGGGGGGGGGGGGGGGGGATTCCATCCATACCTGCTGCTTTGCCACTTTTCAGTTGTTCAAATGCCTTATATGTCTCTTCCTGGATAAGGACCTCATCCAGCTCGAGACTCAAGGGCTGTTGAGGGAGCTGGAGCAGGACGGATTCTTGGATTGAGCAGTTGCCACTGAAAAGAGATTGGAAGTGTTCTGACCATCGATTGAGGATGGAGATCTTGTCACTGAGGACTTCGCCATCTGAGCTGCGCAGAGAGCTTTGGATTTGGGGTGAGGGGCCGTACACAGCCTTTAGTGTCTCATAAAAACCCCTGAAGTCGCCGATGTCGGCACTAAGCTGGGTTCATTTGGCGAGGCTAGTCCACCACTCATTTTGGATCTCCCGGAGTTTGCGCTGAAGATGGCTGCATGCGAGACGGAAGGCTCGTTTTTCCTCCGGCCAGGAAGGCATTGCAAGGTTGAGCCTGGTGGGCAGATCGCTTCTTTGCCAGCAGCTCCTGGATTTCCTGGTTGTTTTCGTCAAACCAGTCCTTGTTTTTCCTGGAGGAGAAGCCCAGTACCTCTTCAGTGGATTGCAGTATGGCTGTTTTTAGCTGATCCCAGAAGGTTTCAGGAGACGTGTCCGTGAGGCAGTTTGCAATCTTGAGCTTTGCTTGGAGGTTTGCCTCGAAGTTTTCTCTTACTTTGTCTGATTGCAAGTTTCCAACATTGAATCTCTTTCTGGGGGCTCACTGTTCTTGAACTTTGGCTTGAAGTGAAGGTTGAGCTTGCAGCGAACAAGCCGGTGGTCAGTGTGGCATTCTGCGCTGGGCATGACCCTGATGTGGAGCACATCTCGTTTGTCTCTTCCTCGCACCAGAACGTACTCCAGGAGGTGCCAGTGTTTGGATCGGGGATGCATCCAAGTAGTCTTCAGGCTGTCTCTCTGCTGGAAAAGGGTGTTAGTAATGACAAGCCGCTGTTCTGCGCAGAGCTCCAACAGGAGGTGCTCGTTGTCATTGCACTTGCCAACATCATGCTTGCCAAGGATTCTTGGCCAGGTTTCTGAGTCTTTGCTGACGCGAGCGTTGAAGTTGCCAAGGATGACAACCTCGTCGGCTGTAGGGGTGCGTTGGATGAGGTTGCGCAGATCAGTGTAGAACTTGTCCTTTTCTGCAGGTTCCACCTGAAGGGTTGGAGCATAGACACTGATGAGAGTGATGCGTCGCTTGTTTTGAAGGGGGAGTCGCATGGACATGATCTGGTCAGAGTGGCCTGTCGGGAGGTTTTCAAGTTTGGAGGCAATGGAGTTCTTGACCATGAAGCCAACACCAGATAGGCGTCATTCAGCCTGAGGCTTGCCAGACCAGTAGAGTGGGTAGCCCGCGCCGTGTTCTTAGAGGCTGCCTACATCTGCAAGGCGGACTTCGCTGAGAGCAGCTATGTCGCTGTTGAGTCTGAGGAGTTCATGTGCGATGAGGGCAGACGGACGTTCAGGTCAGTGGCTGTCAGCCTTGTCTAGCATAGTTCTGATGTTCCAGCATGCTAGCATGAGCTTGTGTGCATATTTTGAGGGGGAGGACGTGGACCTGTCCTCGGGCCTGTGCAAAGGAGTTTTTAGGTGGAGTGCAGTGTGCGCAGTACTGGCCCCACCCTTTACACCTATGGTTCGTGTGCCGTGGTCAAGCAAGCTGGGACGTGGCAGCGAGGTTCTTGGGTCGTAGGTTTTATATCCGATTGTCCTTCTCCTATGCAGGTTACTTACCCGGGCTGAAGAGGCCTGCCTCCCCTTTTAGGTCGAACCATATCTGGAGATTTACGACCGCTGTCCACAGTTATGGAGTGGTGCGCCCTGGAATCGGCCTACGTGCGTTTACTCCTGCAGCGGCCGAGTGCTGGCAGTGTAGGCGAGCTTTCTTCTGCCCCTCCTGCTGGGCCCTGGAGCCCCTGGACAGGCGGCTCGATTACTTCCACGCCTGGCTGTACCACGCAGGGTGAAGTGGGCAGGAACACACAGGACCACAACCAGGGAGGCAATTTATAGCAGAGAAAAACCTCCTTCCCCCACAATCCCGAAGGCAAAAATAAACCATGAAGCTTCAACTTCCTTTAAAAACTGCCCTTATTTTACTGTTGCAATCAAATCAGATATTTAGGACACTTTGCAAGGGGAAATAGGACACAATAAATCCCTCAATGCTCCTTTAACACTTTTATTGGATACCTGCCAGCCACACTGGAAAACAGGCTTTGGTATCTTCCCTAAAAGATGTCCAATATAGGACTTTCTCATTACTGCACTGGGGTTTTGAGGTATATTGCAGTCTTGCTGAAGGCTTGATCCCATGCTGCAACTTGGAGTAAAGATTGCCACTATGGGCCACAGATGAGTTTCATACATCCAATTCACCTAGTTTTATTGGAATGCCCACTTCAACGTGGTGCAGACAATCCATTTGGAAGGCTGCATCTTTTGAAGGTGCAGACTGTTCCCAAGGCACATTTTATTTACACAGGGAACTGCTCTGGATGAAAAAAACCTCAAGTATCAACAGTGCACCCCAATAGGAAACTAAATATTTAGCTGTTCGATACAAAACATTTTTTTTTAAGAAAACAGCAAAGTTATACAACTCAAAATGGGATTTTCAGCACACAGGATGCACGTCAACCATAAAATACCTATCTTTGTGAACATGTTAATCTTCCAGAGAATGATGCACTGTATTTCATTCGTCAGATTTGGATGTTTTATACCATGAACCTCCAAGCACATCCTGTCTAGTGTTAGATATATTTCCAAAAAAAGCAGCTTCAAAATGTTACAATTTTCCACAAATTGAAAAATAACACCACAAAAGATTATACAGAACTTCAAGTGTGTCACACAAAGCAATTACTTTTTAATTTAGTCTTTTTAATCTAATTTCAATGACCATGCTAACAGTTGCTCAGATTAAGAATATCAATTTCTATAAATCTACATTATTGATTATTAACTTTGAAATTCCATTTCATTTCTCTACATAAATTAAACTAATAAATCACTGGTATGATTCTAGAAAAATTCTACTGCATTCACTTTTAAACCTCTACATTCTTCCTTGTTGGTAGGTAAAACTGGACAACATTCCAGCAGGGGAATATTTTTTAAAACATACAGCTATAGTCCAACATTATTTGCCCTCTAAAATGACTGGATGATTCCATTCAATCTTTGATGAACTCAAGAACAAGATCAGTGATCTCATCAACTTATTTCATGTGACCACAAAATCCATTTTCAGTGCTCCACACTAAAATCACATTCCCCATTTGTAACATGTAGTTTTTAAAAACAGCACTTGCCAAATACATGAATATTTCAAAGGTCTTCTGCAAATTTATTAAATATTCTTAATATTTACACTAAAGTTTCGTGCCATGTGCAAACTTTAAAATTACACTCTGGGCATTAACCCAAGGTTGTTATATTCAATAAGCTGCTCTAAATCCTTCCTTTTAATTAGAAAACCAAGCTTGGGAAGGGTCTAATCAAAATCATCTGACCCAAGGGACAATCATACAATCAACCAACACATCATTGCAACTACAATCATCAGTGCAATCCAATATTGTGACCTCTATGCTCTTAGCCCTCAGTTAGTCATTTAACACACTGAGCATTTTGTAATTGTAGAGAAATCTATCTTTGTGAGTTTTGCATGGAACCAATAACAAATCTAGAGGAAAAAATCCTACCCTTTATTCATCACCTCGAACTTTAACCCAGGGACAAGCTGGTTTACAATAATTTCTCTATGTGAAAAAACCCACATATAGCCACATCTGATTTTTACCTTGGAATACTGGTACCATTCTAGTAAAACTCCACTGTTAACACCCCAAACCTTTGACTAGAGGCAGAAAGTTAGTGCTGTGGTTAGCACAATGCTGTTACAGCGCCAGTGACGTGTTCAAAACCAGTGCTGTTTGTGCATTCTCCATGCTTGTGTGGGTTCCTCCAGGTGCCAGAGCACCGGTTTGCTCCACCTTTCAAAACTTACAGGGATTCTAGATTAATTGGGGTATTTGGGTGGCACAGGCTAATTAAATAAGTGATCCTGAAGGGTCAAGACAGGATGGAGATAAAGAGGATGCTTCCTCTTGTGGGTGAATAAATAAGTAATTGCTTGAAAGTAAAAGGCCAACCATTTGAGACAGGTGAATTGAATTCTTCTCTCAGATTGAATCTTTATCACTACCCCAACCTGTGCCTATTATTTTGATACCAATATGGAGATAATTTTTAAACCAAGGCTACTTACCAGCAGTAATGACATCCTCCACATTCTTGCCCTTCAGTTCACTGATCACCTGAAATTTATTAAGAAAAGTTCTTCAGGACATGGCAATCAGCAAATTCCAATATTCAGGAGTGTGGATAGGTACAATACCTTATTTAATCGGTCATCGTCAGCTTCAATCCCAACACTGTCAAGAATCTTTTTGATGTCCTTTGATGTTGGGGCTTCATTGCCACCCAATACAGCAAGGAGGTAAGCTGCAACGTAACGCATCCTAAAAGAACAAGATGAACTGAAATTTAGTTTAACCTTTTGGGTGTAACATTTGGTTTATTGTAATTCTACTTAGTATTATGCCACAAAGGCCATTAGTGCATGAAATTTGCAGATGGCATACCATCCAGAGCGTGGACTTCTGATCTATGTAGCACACAATCCTCTCTTCAGGTAAGGAACTACCTTTCTCCCTGCTGGCTGACAATTACCCCAGAAATATCACATTTCTTAAGCAGTTCAGAATTGACCATTTCTCTGTGAAATTTTGCATCCACCCAGCCACACCTTCCTATCTAAATTTGAGTTTTCCCTCAACTCCTGGTTATCACTGTGGGTGCTTTCAAATTATAGCAACCAGGTAGCCCTCCTGGGACCCAGGTGCAATTACTGGGTCGTGCACCTTTCAAATTGTAGGTAAACCTCCCTGTTTTGATTCAAAGAAACCCTGCCATGTGTGATGCATCACTCATTCATGGAAACAAATGGCCATCAGCCTACCCCCAAACAGCAGTAACCACTCTCCTCCCCCCACTCCCAACTATGACAGCAACCATTCCCCCTGAACACAGCAGCAGCCTCTCTCTCCTCCCCACCCCCACAGAAGCAACTATTCTCCACTAATGCCGTGGCACCGGCTCATCCCCCCACCCCGATTGCAGCACCTCAGCCAAGGGTTTCCCTATGACTCAAGTGCTGATGTCACCAAAGTAATCAGGTCAGCCATTTCCCTTTTCCAACTGCTGGACCAGGACACCCAGGTAAGTTTTACTGGGTTCTACCCAGGCTGACCCAGTTGGGTTCTTAAATTGCCACATAACTGGGTCACTAACCATACAAATTGCCTGGTTAACCCCATTTTACCCAGCAGTTTTAAAGGATCTACTGATGAAGCTGGTTATCAAGTTCTGACCACATAACAATCACTGCTCGCCATTATTTGCTCAAGATCTCATTTGCATTGTGCAAAACAGGTCACTTTTTCCTATCAAACACCTGAAGGACACAGATGCAAATAAGGGTCAGTTGTTTGGTGAAGACAGGGCAGTGGAAGCCAAGTATTCAAGTACATTCATGATGTATACTTCTAAAAGCTATTGAGGGAAGCAAGGATAACATGGTTAATTTCGAGGTAAAAGATCAGCTGTAAACTTAATGAATTGCATAATGAACAAAATGGCCTAAATTCCCTCTTGCATTCTTCCAGCTTCCATTATTCATCTTTTTGGGCTTAACTGATCTCTCAACTTTAGTTTTCACTGTTATCCAATGATAAATACTGTTTAAAAAAAACATGCAATCATCCACTCCGGAGAAAGACCTTCCAGTGCCAACCACTAGTCATCTCAAGACCAAAGACATCCGTCATCCTCTACGCACTGTTCATGCTCATTAACTGCTTGCAAAATTTCACATGACCCCCACCCAGCACTTTTAGAAAGGGATAAGCTGCACATGTGAAAGGTTCAAAGCAGATCCACACTCCCAGATCCTCTAAAAGTGACCGAGAGATGGCAACAAAGTCAGCTGCAAACCTGGCAACATGATGAGGATAGATTTGGAAGTTGTTATTCCTTTCAGCAGCTTTCTACCAAAACCTTTCAAAGAGCCACACCTTCAATACCAAGGCGCTATCAAAATGTTTCAGTCAGGCACTAACCCAAAAGAGCAGCACAAAGAGAATTCGTATTGCTGCCTGGAAACCATTTGGTGCGAAGCAGGCCTGAGAGACACTTACACCCGTTTAAAGTTAACTTTTGCATTATATTTTAAATGAGCGGTAGGTGGCCGGGGGGGGGGGGGGGGGGGGGGGCGAGAAACTGTGGGGACGACTCAAAGAAATGTAAAGCATGCAGATAGCAGACGGATGGCCAGGTTGGGATTGTATCACCAGAGAGATGAGGGGCTGCGGCCGAGGGCGACCCTGCCCGGAAGCTTAAGAGGCGACGAAACCCCCACCCCGGTCGGTGGCCCAACGCCACATGTCGGCGGCGCGCGGCCTGCGGCGGGGCCGACACCACGTTCCATCGCCGAACTCCACGCCCCTCTTGTCGGTCTACGAGACAAGCGAGGGGGCGCGGGCGGGCGGGCAGCACGAGTGAGCCGCGCGCGAGGAGAGCGGCCCGTCCACGCCGACAGGAGAGGCCCTCGGCCAAGCGCCGGCGCCACTGAGGCCTCGCTCGCTCCGTCACTTTCTGCGTGAAGCCGCCCCCCTCGGATCTCTGAGCGGGTGTTTAGGGAGCCGAGAAGGTGGGGTGGGGGTTGGTCATGCCAGCCATCCGACTTACTTGGGAAATGAGGCAGGGGGAAAGCACTCGCCCTTCCTCCGGCACACGCTCGGCAGCGAAAAAAAGAAGGAGCCTCGCTCTGACTCGCGCACATAAAGAGCATGCGCCGGCTGCTCGCGCCGGCATTGGCCAATCGGCGCTCCGCGTCCGGCCAATCCGCTAGCCGCTTGAGTAATCCGCCACCTCATTGCCTGGAAGTTTTTGAACCGCGTTTGGGTGGAGGGTCTCATATGAATGAGTTGAGCCCACACTCTTCCAGAAGTTGAGGGATGTCGTCTCACTGCTCAACGTAGGAAAAGTAAGATGCACTGTGAACTTTTTCAATGTTTTTATTTGTTTGATCAAGTAAATGATAATAAACTATCACATTTCATAATAAGATCCATGTTACATTTTTAAAAATCTAACCTAATTGTCAACCCTCCTTTCTGGAGGCAACTGCTAAACTTTTCTCTTCTTTTTCAATGTTTTATTTGCTTGATCAAGTAAATGATAATGAAGTGTTAAGTCACGTTTAATAATAAAAATGGTGATATGTTACATTTAAACAAAACTATACTAATTGTTAACCTCCACTCCTCCGGAGGCTACTGCTAAATGTAAGCAGTCCACGACCTAATTTTTTTTAAAAAAGGAAGGTAGTCTATGGGGTCCCAAAAAAAGAGTAAACTAACCTTACAAAATTTGAATGAAATTAAGAAATGAACTCCATAAGGAATTAAAATTCATTTCAGTAGTGGAGCATCTGATTTCCACCATCCCCCCCCAAAAGTCAGTCATGTCATCATTATCAGACAACCATCAAGTAGGTGGGGTGGGAGAAACAGCATCTTTCCGGGAGAGCAATCAATATTCAGACCCATTGGCCCACCTATTCCAAAAAGGAGCAAGAAGAGGATTGGGGGGTCAAAGTAATATTGAGAACTAAAGACCAGGTACGAAATACCCCTTCCCCAAAAATTGGAAAGAGAGGGACATAACCAGAACATAAGATACAGTGTACCTTCTTCAGTTATACATTTATCACATTTAGAAGAGGGATTAGAATAGAATTTAGCCAATTGGACTTTGGGATAGTGGGCCCATTAAATTGTAATAATGATTGTCTCGCACAAAGATAGGATGAATGCACTCTTTTCAAAATAGAGTCCTGTGTAGTTACCAGTCAACAGAAATTAACTGTTGAGAATCTTGTTTACATAGTTTTAAAAAAATTCTGTCCAGGGAACTATCCCTAGATCAGTGGTTCTCAACATTTTTCTTTCCATTCACATACCTCTTTAAGTAATCCTTATGCCATAAATGCTTTGTGATTATTAAGGGATTGCTTAAAGTGGTATGTGAGTGGGAATGTTGAGAGTCACTACTCTAGACCCAATTGTTACTGAAATATTTTGCTTGAGAAAAATTGTTATTGGCCCACTTCCTTTGAAGTTATGAAACCGTGCAGGTAACAAGTCATTTAGGTATGATTAAAATAATAAGCTGAACATTTGGCCCATGAACTGTATTCACTGAGAGTTATGTAGGAATGGTGGAAACTGCCTTGTCCCTTTCATGATCTTTTCTCCTGTTAGAGCACTGGTCTTCTAAACCAGGGGTTGAGAGTTTGTTCCTTGCTGGGACCCCATTTCTGTGAGAGGCACTGGACAAAATGGCGACTCTCTGTCTTCCTTACAGTAGACAAAGTTAAAGAATTTCATGTATGTTACATTCTAATTGTCATATTACATGGTTTTCAAACTTTTTCTTCCCACCCACATACCACCTTAAGCAATCCAGAGCACCTATGGCACAGGGAATACAAAATGGTATGTGAGAGGAAAGAAAAAAGGGTTGAGAACCACTGCCCTAGATCTTAACAGTAGTTCATAAAAGACCGATAACATCTGTTTATGATCAGGTTTAAAATTATAAATCTTCCATATCATATTAAGTTCCAGATCTTGAGGGAGCCTCTGTAAACTTTTAAAATGTTTCTGAATCCAAGATAATTGTAAAGGGCACTTTATAATTGCTAAGAACATGTTTAATATTCCAGCTTTATTGTCTTCAAGAAGATCAGAGAGACTTTGAATAAAAGCTCGCAGCAATAAGGCACATTTTAATTTTACCAATGAACTAATAACCCAAGATCTCTGCACCACCTCCGTGAACCTGCATACTATTGCATTTTCACAATGACAAGTTCAATGTACAAACATTTGGATGATATAGGGTTAGAGATGGTTGTTCTTTTGTCAAGAAATACTGTGACTTAAATAATGGGCGTACTTGATGAACTAATGAATTTGTAGGATCTTCGAGAAACAGTATTAATGATACTCGGGAAGTAAAACACAAAATCTGCAGACACCGTGGTTGAAGTAAAAACAATGCTGGAGAGATTCAACAGGTCAAATATTGTACTTTATATAACAGAGGTAAAAGATACATAACCAACATTTTGGGCTTGAGCCTTTCATCAAGGGTTTGTGATACTCTTCTAGTGTTTTGAGATGCTAACTCCCATTGACCATGTCCCTGATGCATATAGGAAAGGGGAGGTCAAACCTTTTTGGATGGAAGAAGTCACAGGCCAAACAATAATAAGCCGGGCAGTTTTCAACCAGTTACACTAAGAAAAACTGTTTTTAGACCAAAAAACCCTGCAACTTCAAAAATTCATTTTCTATCAATATAACTACTGAATGGTTTAAATGTTGGCATTACAGTAGTTTGATGTGCTCACATATTATTGTAGGATGCTCTTAAATTTAATTTGAATTACTTCAGTGAAACTCTTTAAAACTCATTCAAAAGAAGTGCAAACTAACAATCTGGGTGAAAAATAAGGAAGGTAAAGATTCCATTATTGTCATGTAATACTACAATTAGAATGTAACATACATGAAATTCTTTAACTTTGTCTACTGTAAGGAAGACAGAGAGTTGCCATTTTGTCCAGTGCCTCACAGAAATGGGGTCCCAGCAAGGAACAAACTCTCAACCCCTGGTTTACAAGACCAGTGCCCTTTCGACTCCTAAGGTCATGCAGCTCTTTGGTGATGCCAAAGTTGACAACTCCCCGCAAAAAAATTAACATCTGTGCTGTGTGCATAGCAGGTGTGCTCTTGTCACATGCAATAGAGTAAAAATCATATGTACTAGCTTTGCCTGATGCTTGATGTTTTAAGTTAGCTGACAGGTCTTCGACTCGACGGGCCACTGTTTTTCTGGGACAAGGCAGTTTCCACCATTCCTACATAACTCTCAGTGAATACAGTTCATGGGCCAAATGTTCACCTTAATGATTATAGTGCAATATGTAAATCTATAAATTGGCTATTAAAGTTAAAACAGTCAGAACATACAGAAATGTTTATTTATTGGTTTCTGTGCCAAGAAATTAAGACAGAGATAATTTTACCATAATTCTGTATTAAAAGATGTTCACAAAAAAAAGTACAAAATAAAATGCTGGGTAAAAAGAACAGACGAAAGGGACAAGGCAGTCTCTAACATTCCCCCACAACGCTCAAATACTAACTATCATACATTTTTAAATTCACTGATGATGGAAACAGCAGTTCATGCAATGAGAGCAGTGAGACTTGGACTGAAGAATAGTTGGTACATCAGGTGCAAGTCTTGTTGAGATGCGAAGAATGTCACAGAGATAGCTGTTGGTCAACTTGGTTCTCAGCAGGCTTTTGTTCAGAGTCATCAGAGAAAAGGTTTGCTCGCATACAGATATGAAGCCGAACAGACTCATCATTCTAGCTTCATGGCACCCCATCAGAGGAAACCTGGCCTTCTCCAAACTCTGAGCGGAGGGGGAGGGAGCTGATGACAACTACAGAGAATCGTTGCATTATATCTCAGTAACCTCCAATTGCATGCTCTTGTCAACTTCTGCTATGTCAATTGAGAAAGGGGTTGTGAAGAGCTTGATCTCTTAAGAACATAAAAAAATAGAAGCAGAAGTAGGCCATCCAGTCCATTGAGCCCACTCAGACATTCAATAAGATCACCTACCCTCCTTTTCCCCATATCCTTTAATTCCTTTTTTATGTAAAAATCTTATCTAACTGAACCTTAAATATGTTTAATAAAGTAGCCTGAACTGCTTCCCTGGGGAGAGAATTCCACAGATTCAATACTCTATGGAAAAACAGTTTTTCCTCATCTCCATCTTAAATCTACTCCCCTAAATCTTGAGGCTGTGTCCCCTCGTTCTGGTCTCACGTACCAGTGAAAACAATTTCCCTGCCTCTAACTTATCTACCCCTTTCAGAATTTTATGTTTCTTTAAGATCTCCTCTCATTCTCCTGAATTCGAGTGAGTATAATTCCAGGCGATTTAGGTCAACCCCCCTCATCTCCGGGATCAACCTGCTGAACCTCCTCTGGACTGCCTGCAAGGCCAGTATATCCTTGCTCAAGTATGGAGACTAGAACTGCACACAGTGCTCCAGGTGTGGCCTCACCAGGACCTTGTACAGTTGCAGCATGACCTCCCTGCTCTTGAATTCAATTCCTCTAGCGATGAAGACCAACATTCTATTTGACTTCTTAATAACTTGTTGTACCTGCAACCCATCTTTTTGCGATTCATGCACAGGCACTCCAAAGTCCTTCTGCACTACAGCGTGCTGCAGTTTTTCACCACTTAAATGATAATCTGCTCTTCCATTTTTCCTACCAAAGTGGACGACCTCACATTTACTAATGTCCTCCATCTGCCAGATCTTTGCCCACTCACCTAACTTAACTATATCCTTCTGCAACAACTTCTTAATGGCAGCAAAGTCTTGGAAGTGCTGATTGAATTCTGCCAGGAGAGATGTGATCTTGGTTAGATTTTCTTTTTTCCTTTTAAATTTTTTTTTCTTTTTTTTTAAATAAATACATAAATATGTGTTTTTGTGTGATTATCATTAATCACATCAATAAATAAGATAAAATTATATCTATCTATATAAAGGAATTTTCAATTTTGTTCCATTTAATTTTCATTCAATATTATATTTGGCACGTTATGAGAAATGGATTAACCACTAATCAATGCGATTAACCCATTGTATCTTATTACTAGATGACTATGTATGTAGGATTATATTAAACTCTATAAAAATATTTTAAAAAGAGGAAAAAAGAGATGTGATTGGCAACATATATTTTACCTTTTTTGGTGTGCCACTTAGAAGCTGCGTAGTTGTGTCTCAAAGAGATGGCGCTTCATACGGCATGCTTTCAGGTGTGCGTACAGTGGGGCACGAATGATCTTTGCCTTGCAGGCTCTTGTTCAGTGTGTTTAGTTGATTTGATGATCAACTAAAAAGACAGGTCTGCCAACTACTTCATGAAGAGGTCAGTCTCTTTCAAAAACTGGTCAATTTTGCATCTCTGGGAATATACCCGCTGCAGCATAGAGCAAAGTGCGAGCCATCGCACATCTGAGTGGAAGATTATGTCTCCGAATTCAGTATCAACCTCAGATAGGAAAACCTGGAATTTTCTGTGATTGAGTGCTTGTGCTTGAATTAGGTTGATAGTTTTTGCCACAATGCTCATCTCATCACTGAGTTGGACTACCTTGGTGGATAATGCAGTGTATTTTAACAGCCTCGCCTCCACTGTCATGAACCTTTCTGCACACATCCCATTCCGCTCGCCTGTCATTGCAGCAGCCCCATCTGTTATAACTCAACCCAGCTTGTCCCAGGGCAGTTTCATTTCATCAATCGCAGCAGATACAGCTTCAAAAATCTCCTTACCCATCATGATGCCCTTTCGACTCCTAAGGTCATGCAGCTCTTTGGTGATGCCAAAGTTGACAACTCCCCGCAAAAAAATTAACATCTGTGCTGTGTGCATAGCAGGTGTGCTCTTGTCACATGCAATAGAGTAAAAATCATATGTACTAGCTTTGCCTGATGCTTGATGTTTTAAGTTAGCTGACAGGTCTTCGACTCGACGGGCCACTGTTTTTCTGGACATACTGACATGTTTGAATTCTTGAGTTTTCTCTGGGCACTTTAGTGACGCACTCTTTAATAAAGTCACAATCCGAGAAGGGTTCTCTGTGCTGGGCGATGAGTTAAGCTACCTCGTAGCTAGCCATTGTGGCATTTTATGTACTTTGTTGTCACACAAAAACTGCTACTGCTGAGCTAACAGGCTAGCTGTCAGATGTTTAAATTTCTGTTCTCACTCTGTGCCAGTTTTCAAAGTGTCGGACTAATGTTTGTTTCGTAGTGTCTTCAAACATCACTGCATCTTTGCATACTGTTTGGCTTTGTGATCGATTGCAACAGTTTTGGAAAGGTATTCAATCTATTTTTAACAGTTTATATAATATCCATCTTGTATTGGATCCTGATATATTTTTATTAGGGAACATGCAATCATTAATTGATTTAGGTTTAGAGGATTATCAGATTTCCTTTATCTATTTAGCTTTAGTCGTGGCTAAGAAATATATAGCACTTACTTGGAAAGATAAAAATATATTAACTTTAGATAAGTGGTATTTGGAGATGAAATTCTGTTTGACTATGGAAAGGATATATTTTTCAATTCAGGATAAGATGTCTTTTTATAAGTTAAAGTGGACTCCGTTTGCTAATTATATGTATTTAAGTTTGATTTAAATATATATTTAAGTGTGATATTTTAGTATTGATAAATTTTTTTTTGTTGTTAGAATTTTTTTTAGGTTAAGTTTTATCTCTTTTTTTGTAAGTGGGTATTTTTTTCCATATATAATGTTAATTTTATTAATTCTTCACTCTTTATTTTGGGGGGAGGGCTGGACTAATTTTAAGTTAGATTATTAATATTGTGTTACAATTAACGGGGAGGTTATTTTGTGTAGTTTTCTGATGTAATATTGTAATCATACCATTTTAATTTTTAAAAAATTTTTCTTTAAATGTAATTCTCTATTGTATTCATGTTATAAAATTTTAAATAAAGTCTTAAAAAAAAACATCACTGCATCTTTCATCACTGCAACAGATTCCTTGCAAATCAAGCAAACCCACTTCTCCTTGACTTCTGTGAAAAGGTATTTATTTTCCCACGGTTTCTGAAATTTTCACCACTCCCTTGCCATCTTCTGTCTTTTTGGTTCCACCATGAGATTTTAAAAAATTTCACTGACATAAATGTTTTCATCGATGAGTAACATTTCAACAGTCGCTCTAGTAGTTTTTTTAAAATGGTAGCAATATCTAGTGTTGAAGCGAAGAAGTGCAATGTACATAAAGTGCAGTAGACAATGTTCTAAAGGGCCATTTAAAAATAGGCAAACAGGATGCAGTTGCCCTGGGTGTGTAGTGTGACCATTTGTGATATAGGAGTATGGAAATCACCATGACTTTCTACATCTGCAGCAGTTTGGTCTTCAAACAATTTCGTCCAGGCTTACGGAGGCTGCACTGGTACATTGGTGGCAGTGGTGGATTTCATCCTCTCAGTCTACTCTTCTGAAATATGGGAAGTCTTCTAATGTTCCAATAGAAGACTTGTTGTGCACTCAAAAGTTCAAGATGATGAACTTCTTTTGACTTTACTGGCTCCTGCATTTCTCATTGCCTTGAAGGAAGGTGAGCTGAAACTGCACAAATGAAACAAGGCATGTCAGGGCTACCTTAAAACTTACAAAATCTGAATGAATAGAATGTAGTTTCTGATCAGTCCATACTACTGAGCAAATATGAAATGCCAATGTGTTTTTTTTTGTTATTTGTCCTCAGTTAATGGTGTCTTGGGTTTTTTTTTAGGTTAAATAAGCGTTTTTGCCTTTTCGTGTAGGTTGATTTTCTTTATTTAAATGGTTAATGTGTCTTTATTTCCTTTTTACTTGTTTTCTGTTGTTGGGGGGGGAGGGGGGAAATAAAACCAGACTCCTCAGAAGGAATGTAAATATATATGATGAACAAGATTGTTGTACTGTGAATTATTGGAACTGTCTGAGTTTGGAAAAATTATAAATACAATTTTCAAAATATAAAATGTCCAAAATTTTAAATGCATATTCAATCCAAAATTCCAAGTATTCCTCTATCTGGATCCTCTGTCTTTTGTGTGTGTTGGAATAATCTATTGATTTGTCACTGAAGTGAAATGCCCTTTAATTGATGAAAGAGTTCATAGCATCTGTCTTTTTTTTTAGTTAGGTCTTTGCCAGGGCTTGTTAAAAGAAATGTTGCTATATGTTTCATTTTTTAAAAAGTATCTGAAATTAGTGTGGGGACTGATATAGGGCTGTGGGGAGAGAGTGGGGCAGTGGGATCAGTGTGGGGACCGGCTATCCCAGCTCTGACAGCCAGCCAGCCATCCCAACCCTGACAGCCCGAAGGGACAGGAGCCGGAGAGCGCTCCGAGGTTCCTCCCGTGAAGCTGTCCGTTTTAGATGGCCAGCGCTGCCACCTGAGCTGCCACAGGTCTGAATCCGCTTCTGCAGGCGCATTCTTGGCGAGAATGCACTAAAGAAGCCTTTTAATGCGGTATTTTCGGATATCAGTGACCATGAATGTTCCAATAATGCATGGGGACGATTATGTCCAATAAATTCACAAGATTTATTAAAGTTTAAGGTACAGTGAAATAAAATTGAACATATATATGTTTATGCGTACTTTACGCGAGTGAACAAGAAAGGTCTTTTCTGTTCTGAAATTGAATGTGGATTTCAGTGCTCAAACTATTCTCTGAACCTCTGTTTAAATGATCGTTCCCCAATCGAAGAATGGCAGCAGGTTAACTAACGTACAAAGCGAGTGGGGCCGAAACTTGAACTTGATCTGAAGCGTTACCATCTGTCAGCTTGGCAGGGAAATCCCGGTCGCCGGGTTCAGGTGCGAGATCATTCAGATGTCTCACAGCTGAAGCATTTTTAAATTTCAAAAATAAACTTTATTCCTAATGTTAAGAAATAACAAACTGGGTATGTGTCGTCCTGCCTGTCCATTCATCGTGTTATCAGGTACATACATTGTCCATTGTGGCCTCTTTTGGACGAACAAAATAGAAAGCTGTCAGTGTGAATGTATGTGACTGGTCTTTAATGAGAACAAATGAAACCACTTACTAGTCCTTTGCAACTCGAGGGTAAAGACCTTAGTAGCAAAGGTTTAAGAGAAAATTGCAACAATCAAACAACTGGAAAGTTGTTACATCCTGTACTTGGAACATTGCCATGGCGGGAAGAATCTCCGCGATGGCGCTTTTTAAATAACTGAGAGAAACCAGTGCGATCATTTCCCGCAGAGGGGAGCGTCTCAAACCTAATGACTCAGTAATTAACCTGCAAAACTTTTATTTCGAATCGCCCAGTCCGTGCTGTTTCGCCAGCCCTTCCGGCGCGCTTGCATTTCTAGGTTCGATGCAATGCTGACATGTGATCAGGAACAGATTTTGATTTCCTGCTTTTTTTTTCTTTCCACGAGCCGGTTTCATGGGGAGATCAATTGCAGACGTTAAACTGTTTTAATTTTGCATCAATCCATGGCCAGGGTAGGTATACAAGATGTGCATAGTACTGCCTTGTGACTTCCTGGATGCGAGCGTTGTTTGGTGTTTTCTTAAGTGGACTTTGTTTTTGTAAAATGAGTGCTTTAACTTCGCAGAATGTGATGGTATGCAGTTTGTATAGCAATAACTGGCATTTAAATTGCGCCTTTAATGCAGAGTGGGGTCTCAAATCGTTTCACTAAAAATACATCCTGGCTCACATCAGTGTCACATTACTGAAGAAAGATTAAAGCTGTCAAGAACAGAGGGTGAGTGGAGAAAGTGCAGAAGGCTCACTGACAGCCATGACGTGTTCATCTTCTTCAACCTGCCAAGCTTACCAATGGACCAAATATGAAAGGACTCTTCCTCCGACCTGGGGGTGGTGGGCGGGATCATCAGGAAGGAAGGGCAGTGTAACTAACGCCTGCCTTGAGCGAAATCCAGCTCAACTGGGGCTCTGCCCTCGATTTGAGTCTCCCTCTCACAGCAACCTCTGAGGTCCAGTCTTGCCACCACTGACAAGAGAATTTTTAAAAAGACCACCAGCATAAGAGATTGCATGTGCTGGAATTAGGTGTAGAAAAGTGATCTGCTGGGAGAACTCAGCGGGTGGAGCAGGGGCCTGCATTCCAGGCTAAAAAAAATTATTTTGTTCACAGGAGTCCATGCTGCAGGGCTACAGTCACAAGCACACGTGTCAGACAAGGAGACTGCACTATCAATGCTACAGACATGATCATCTTCAAAAATGGAGACGAGCCTGATTGCGATAACTCTGGAGGGGTCAGCTGCTGTTTAACACAGGCAGAGTAATTTGATTTTAGATTAAAATCCTCCTCCTCCAGTGTCAAGGAATTGCTGAATGAATAATCAAGTGAATTCCATCCACCTAGACCATGATCTTCACCACAAAAAACACCCAAGGAAAATGCACGGTTCCAATCACGATGCGTGGTATCTTTTAACCTCACGTGGCTTGGACTGCAACAATCCAGAAGGTCTGTGGGCTATCGTCAAGTACTGATGCCCATATCCATCACCATTTTACATTTACTTCATGACAGTATGTAAGCCATGATTCTAACCAAGGGGTGTATAACTGCCAATATCAGCAAGGACCAGGGTCAACAATACTGAACCATTGCCTAATACCTTTCTTTATCTATTTTTGGCCAAAACATTTTGCCTCACCTTCAACAAGCTTCACAGGAGAGTGAAACTAATTTTCACATCTATTCAACCGACAGCGACTGTAGAATCAAAATAATCAAACTGTAGCAGTTAAGGAACAGTTTGTGGATGAAGCTTGCATTGTGTATGCTTGTGATCTGAGCCCTAACTTGCTCACAGAAGCATATGAAAAGATAGGCCTCACACTCAGCAGCTGAAGACAAAGGACCTCTACCAACTGCACCCACTACACCGTGTCCATGAAATTTCATGGCAAGTCTTTGGGAAAGTGGACAACTTCTGATATCTTGCGAGACATCCCATGACAAAGGTGGATATTAATGAAGAAATTCAACACGTCCTTCATTGTGTGATTTAAGGAAAAGCGTATTTGAAGATTAAAATCTTAAATCGTACAAATGAGATGGGAGCAGTGATCACCTGTCCTCCAATATGCTTCCAAGTCTTGAACTGCCTACAGCAGGCACATCAAGGCAATTGAAAAATACCATCCACATGATTGCTGCAAAATGTGCCAAACTCACTGGAAAGATAAGCAAACCAGTGTCTGGGTCCTTTCACAGCTCACACCACAAATGGTGAGATCCAGCTTAAGAACATAAGAAATAGGAGGAGGAGTAGGCCATCCGGTCCATGGAGCCTGCTTGCCATTCAATGAGATCATGGCTGATCTGATGATAGGCTCATTTTCACCTAACCTGCCTTTTCCCCTTATCCCTTAATTCCCCTACTGTGTAAAAATCTATCCAAAAATACATTTACTGACGTAGCCTCCACTGCTTCAGACAACATGCCTGGTTGAGTACTGAAGCACTCCACAGTCCAACAGACATCTGCAACACATCATTACAACAGTCCATTGTTCCTGCAGGGTTAAAAACAGCCACCATCATCCCTGTACCCAAGAGAGTGACAATAACAGGCCTCAATTACTATCGTCCTGTCGCATTAGCCTCCACCATTATGAAATGCTTTGAGTGTCTGGTGATGGAATGCATCAAAGAACACCTCCCAGAGACGCTACACATATTTCAATTCCTCTATAGAAGAAATTGTTCCAACTGTTCCATAGACAGTTGTCTCTTCATTCCATCCTTTCACACTTGGACAACGACGCCTCAGACACCTGCTATTCATTGACTTCAGCTCGGTGTTTAATACGTTTATTCCCCAGAGGCTGGTGGACAAGCTGTCCTCGCTGGGACTCTACACCCCTCTCTGTAACTGGATCCTGGACTTCCTAACAAAAGGACCACAGTCTGTCCGGGTCAGTAGCAGAACGTTGAGCACTGGCGCACCTCAGGGCTCTGTGTTTGCCCACTCCTATTCACCCTACTAACCCACAACTGTGTCGCCAGATCCAGCTCCAACAGGGTCATCAAGTTTGCAGATGACACAACAATCGTCGACCTCATCAGCAACAATGAGTCACACTACAGAGAAGAGTTGGAAAATCTCATGATATGGTGTGAAAGTAACAAACTGATTATTTACATGGACAAGACGAAGGAGATGATCATGGACTTCAGGAGGATCAGGAATGACCACCCTCCACTACACATCAACAACTCGGTAGTGGTGAGAATGGAAAGTACCAAGTTCCTTGGAGTTCACTTAACCAGTCACCTATCATTAACATTCAACATATCCTCACTTGTCAGGAAGGCGCAACATGCACTGCACGTCCTGAGAAGACTGAAGTGGGAAAGACTACCAGCCACCATTATGCTAACCTTCTGTAGGAGCTCTATCAAGAGTGACCTGGCTGGATACATCACAATCTGGTATGATTGCAGCAGGGAAATGGATCAGAAGTCAGTCGACAGGACCATAAGAGTAGCAGAGGATCATGGGAGTCTCCCTCCCCCTCATTGATGTGATCTATTGGCGAAGAGATACAGGAGTCTCAGAGGTTGCACCACCAGGCTGAGGAACAGCTTCTTCCCACGGGCACTGAGAATGCTGAACGGCCAAATAAACTGCTCGCTCTAACTATCCTCGACTCTGATGTGCACAAAGCAATATTTTATTTTATTTGGATTGATGAAATACTTGTCCCGCGTGTGTATGTTTGTGTGTGTGATATGCCTGATTGTGTGGCCACATGTTTTGCACTGTGCTGTTTCATCCGGTTAAACTTGACTTGGACTTGGGCTACAATGGGCAGTGAATTCCACAGGTCATCACCCTCTGGGAAAAGCAGTTCCTCCTCCTCTCCATCCTAAATCTACTACCATGAATCTTGAGGCTATGTCTCCAGTTCTGTTCTCCCCCACCAGTGGAAACAATTGCCTACCTCTTTCTTATTTATGCCTTTCATAATTTTGTTTCTATAAGATGCCCTTCTAAATTCCAGCGAGTGCAGTCCCAAATGACTCAATCCTTTCTCAAAGCCAAGCTCCCTCATCTCTGGAATTAACCTGGTGAACCTCCTCTGCAGTGTCTGCGATTACACTTCTTTGGGTAGACCAGATTCCCAAAATGGACAATCTGTTCAGAGCTCTTTCCAGGAGAGAAATTGCTGGGGAGGGGCAAAAGTTCAAGGATATGCCCAAAGTTTCCTTGAAGAAATGTGACACCTTCTCTGGCCTATGACCATTTAGGTGGACAAGGAGCATTAAGGACCGTAATGAGAATCTTGAGACCAAGTGCCAGAGCAGGCAGAAGGTCTGTATAAATGTGCATTGCCTCACAAACTATTTACCTGCCCAATCCATCAGGAACCTTCTGCCCCAGCTGTGCAAGAGACCACAGTCACCTCACAACCCACAAGAGTGGATCAGAGGGAATGTCCAAGAAAAAAAAAAGAGGACTAAAAACACACTGTTTTCCATCACCACTGTAGAATTAGAAAAGATGCTACAGCGTCCTGACATTAAATCTTATCCTTGTGACTACAATAACCAGTGTAAGACAAGATCATAACCACAGCTTTCATTTATTTTCAGACAACATAAACTGTTAATGATTTCCAAGTTTTACCTCCTCCAGACACATCTATTATTTCTTATGCTATTCCTACTCCTTGCATTTCTTTCTTCAGTTATTTGAATCACTCAGTCCTCCCCTTCTATCAAAAACCTTCCTTCCTTTTCTTTATTCCCTGACTCCCAACTGCTATTATTTCCACCCCCCATCCCATCTCTCTCCATTTGTATGCATGCACTTGATTAAAACCTTGCAGCCGTAATATTTTCCAGTTCTAAAAATTGGACAAGCATGAAACAGTTTGTCTCCTCAGAAGCTGGTGAGGGCTGAAATAAAATAAAACTTTTGGTTGCAAAATGCTACGGTAAGTTTTATAAAATGATGCTAATTTCTATTTTTGCTGATTTAGAGACAGATTTGCATTCACCATAAGCTCTCGAAACTGGAATGATACTGTCCAGATTAACTTCATAGATGTACAGTAAATATTTATGCCCCGGATAGTGTTATAGAACAGAGACTTGATCATCTTTATGAAGGATTCTGCCCAAAACATTAACCATTCCTGTTCTCCCTCTGATGTGGTTCAACCCACAAAATTCTTCCAGCAGACTATTTTTGCACTTTACTGTATCCATTGTTCCCTCTGTGGCCTTCTCTACATAGGGCGCAAATTGGGAGATCACTTTGCTGAGCACCTTTGCTCCTTCCACAACAGTAACTGAGATCTCCCAGTAGCCAATATTTCAATTCTATGTCACACTCCCACACTCACATGTCTATCCATGGCCTTATGCACTGTCCCCCAAGTCTACCTGCAAATAGGAGGAACATCACCTTATTTTCTGTCTGGGCACTCTCCAGCCAGATGGCATTAACACCGACTTATCTGGTTTCTGCTAACCTGCTCTCCTCTTCCCCCTCCCCCTTTCCAGTTCTCCTCCCTCCCTTCACCTAGCCGTCCCTCCCCCCCCCCACCCCCAATCGGTGCAGTCCCCTCCCTCCCTTCTCCACCTATATCCTCCTGCCTTGCGATCACCCCTCCCACCCCCCCCCCCACTCTTTGTTTAGATACCTTCTGACCTTTTCCTTGATGAAGGGCTCAAATCTGAAATGTCGGTTAGTATTTTAAAATTTGCTAGATAAAGGACACTGTCCTGCTGAGTTTCTCCGGCTTTGTGTTTTTATTTGTTGTACTTATTTAATTGCTGATTCTTGGATCTTGATGTGTGGAAGTTGTCTGCCACTCTTCGTACTTTATAACAATAGCTACATTTCCAATGTAGTTCATAATCTTTCTTTGTCACATCCATTTTTTTGAGTCTATAACCAGGCGAGGACATGGCTCACCTGCAATGTCTTACTTCCCTGATTCTATGTGACCTATAATAGACATTCCAGTTCCATGTTTTCCCTTATCAATAATCTGGCATGCATCAACACCTTAATGTGTTGAGAGGAACAAATCTGAGTTCGTACACAAGGTAATTTTGTTGACCTGGACCTATGTAAAACGAACCAGTTAGGTAACATGCATTGTTGACTTGTGACTTACTTATTTTATCAACTATTTACAGTGCAGTCTATTCTTGAGGGAGAAGAGTTGTGAAAAACAGCTAATGTCTGACTGGCGTGTTGGAACATGCACCTCATACAGCTGAGCTATGGTAGAAGATGGCGGAATTGTTGCTTGGGGAGGCAGACGGAAACACTATCGCAGAAGTATACTTGGCAGGCAACAGACTGAATTTAGACGTATATCCAAATGGCACCAGACAATTTTTGGTGCTATACAATTCTCACAGGGAGCAGGTGCAACAGGTTGAATTTCTGCGACTAAACTGCAATGAAGAGGAGATTGGTTCATCACTTACCATCATTCCCAAACTACATTGGCTGAAATCACTGGTGCTTAAAGGTATTGCAACTGAGTTTAATTGTGCAGTCATTAATTTTTTTTTAATTACCTGTACATAAAAATGTATGTAATTTATATTTTCTATTTGTATTTAAAATAATTTTCTTTGTACAAATGAGTTTTGCTATGGATTATTCCTCTGATATTTATGATTACCAGTAATTTTTTTTATCAGCTAGCAAATAATAGCTGTGAATAAAGCATAAATGTTATTTGTCTCTAAAGTAATACAATAGACAGTAGGTGCTGGAGTAGGCCAATTGGCCCGTCGAGCCAGCACTGCCACTTTTCAGATCATGGTTGATCATTCTCTGTCAGTATCCATTCCCTACCTTATCCTTATAATCCTTAACTCCCCTGCCCACAAGAGCCTTTTCTAACTCCCTTTTGAACATATCCAGCGAATCTGCCCCTACCACCCTTTGCGGCAAAGCATTCTACAGATCCACACTTCTCTGAGTAAAAAAAAAAAAAAATTCTCCTCATCTCTGTCCTAAAGGGCCTTCCCTGTATTCTTAAACTATGCCTTCTAGTTCTAGTCTCTCCCATCATTGGAAACATGTAATCCGAATTCACCCTGTCTAACCCCTTGATAATCTTATATACCTCAATCATGTCTCCCCTCATCCTTCTAAACTCCATCGCATACAAGCCCAGTCTTTCTAACCTGTCAGCATAAGTTATTTTGTATGTGTGTGTGTGTCTTTATGGTTAGCTTGGGATATAAAGATGATTTTAAGGTCCATTTCTGGACAGAAAGATACTGCAATGCACCTCTTTCAAATTTTTGGTGAATTAAATTCTCTAGGTGGTCATCTCTGGGATGAATATGGCATGTGTCAGCGTGGTTGGGTGACAACTTTGCCTGCAGAATTTAGACATCTCCTGCACCTGACCCATTTGGATCTGAGCTTCAACAGCTTTACCTCTTTGCCTGAATGTATAACAGAATTGAAACAGCTTACTGTGCTTCTGCTAAGTTACAACCAATTAGCAGCACTGCCCAACAGCATCGGCAAGCTGGTAAAACTAACTTTTATTTCCCTGATGAAAAACCAGCTGAGACTGTTACCCAGAAGTATTGGTGAACTTGTAGCACTTCAGAGAGCAGACTTGTCTGAAAATGAACTGGAACTGCTTCCTGACGAGATAGGAAATTTGAGCACTTGTACCTGGATAGACTTTTCAGGGAATCGACTGAAAACTTTGCCATCTTCACTTGGTGAGTTAACTGGACAATGATTCTGATTATTGTAATATAGATATAACTTGAGTTGAGGAATGGCTCATTAATGTAAGCACACAAAATATATGAGGTGAAAATATGGAAATAATAACGTGTGAAATGTTGAATTGAATTTTTATTACAGAATAATGTTAGAACAAATTTTGTACATGTAACATCTTTCACAGACAAGATGGGGTTTTTTTTAAAAATCTGTTTTGAGCAGATAATTTAAAAATGGAACTAATACCTAAATCACAGGTTAGAGGTTTATCAAACATGTTTTGCATAATTCTGCACATTCTGTTTTTTTGGTGTGCTTCATTTTTTTAATATGTAGAAAATCTGGTAATTTTAGATGCTAGTACTTTGTAAAGGATGTGTGATGACAATTAATTTTAAAATGCATTTATTTCTAATGCAAATCTTAATATTCCTGCATACAGCAAACATGACGTCCCTGAGGGAATTGCATCTACACAGCAATCAACTTGTAACGGTCCCAGTGAACATTGCTGGCCTCCCCAACTTGTCAAGACTTGATCTGCAGAACAATAGTCTGCGGTCTGTGCCTCCAGAAATCCAGAATTTTCCTTTTGTGCATTTGGAGGGCAATCCAATAGGGGAGACAGAGAGCACAGAAGAACAAGGTACAAGCATCAATAGATTGTGCTTTACTTTCACTGACTGTGCCACAGCATGGCCTAGAAATATTGTTGCATATTCATAATCTTTTTTTTAAACTTTATTTAAGCATATTCATAATCTAAAGAAAACACTAAAGTCTCTTCATTTCATGGAACATTCTCTGCTATAAAATTTGCAGCACTTCCTGTTGCTATTGAATTGCTTCATTTCAGAAATTCACAGGAATTATTGTTTGCAGATGTTGCCAAGAAGCCATTTAGTGCTTCTCCCCAATAACCCACCTTCAAAGTTTGAGCAGTTTGTGGTTTTGTTATTTTAGGCGGAAGTGGTACTTGTTCATCTTTGCCAAGGGACTTGCTAGAATTCTTGTGGGAACATAAAAAAAAGTCCTAACATTCAGTGAGATCTGTTAACACAGTAAAGACGAAGTGTCAAAGCAGCATCTCTCCCACTCAATACGTTTTCAAGTCTTTGTTATGTTTTTAAACTTTTAAAGTGTTTTTAAAATTCCAATTATTACAAGGAATCCTGACTCTCAGTACATACAGCCTTGAGTATTTCTCTCATTTATACTCTACCCTTCACCCCTATTTCTGATTATTTTGATCAAAACTGCTGAGCTCTAGGTATATAGGAGTAGTCCAGTTGAAGAACCATATGTGATATTCCCTTCCACCACCCCTGCCCTCTCATACTCCTTTATGCACTCTTCACTGCCTGTTTCTGCTTCACCCAACCTTAAACATGGTGATTGCGATTGGGAACCAAATAAATATTAAGACAATGACTTTCAAATGTGCAAGTCCTATTGTTGGTCCAATGCCAAGTGCCTTTAGGTATTATAATTCATTTTTATTATTATTACTCTCTTTTCATCTCCACAGGGAGTGACCCATCTTAAGATACAGATCTAAAGACAAAAACTATCTATTTCCTCTGACAAGCAGCTAGAATTAGTCTTGCCCTATTATCTGCAAACTTGCTGATCCAATCACCACATTGTTGTCCAGATTATGGATCAAGATGACAAGCTACGCTGGTCCCAGCACCGATCCCTGCAGCATACCACTAGTCACAGGCCTCCAGTCTGAAAAGTAATTGTCCACGGCCACTCACTGGCTTCTCCCACACAGCCAATGTTTTCGATGTTAAAATTCTCAAAGATACACTACACTTAAAGTCACCAATGCCTGAAGAGGGCGCACAAAATCAGTGAACCGGTGCGGACTCGAAAGGCCAACATGGCCTGTTTCCGCTCCGTAAATGGTTATATGGTTAAACGTACAGACGGAGTAGCTATGGGTAACTCAGTTCACTGAACCTGCTCCAACCTTTGGTAAGATCATGGCTGATCTGATTGTAACATCGACTCTGTTGATAACTTAGCATCCCTTTGCTTATCAGACCTTCATTGGCCTTAAAAATTACTCAATGATTCTACTTTCACTGCCATTGGAGGAAAAGAGTTTCAATGACCCACAACCCTAAGAGGAAAAACTCTATCACATTTGACTTAAATGAGTGACTTCTATTGTACTCCCTTGTTCTCAAGATCCTGTCTGTTTCAATCAAGTTTCCTGCACTTTTCCAAATTCTAGGAGATACAAGTTGAGCATGTCAGTCCTCTCCTCATAAGACTGCTCTGCCAAACTGTGGCCACACACAAAATGGAGGAACAACACCTAATATTCCATCTGGGCACTGTTCAGCTGGATGGCATAAACATCAATTTTTCCAGTTTCCATCAGGCCCTTTCACTGTCTCTCTCTCTCTCTCTCTCTCTCTCTCTCTCTCTCTCTTCCGTATCCCTCAGTTCCCTCTCCATTCAGAGCTATCCCATCCCTCATCACTTCTTAACTTCATGCTCTTCTGCCCTCCCATCCATAATCCGCCTTTGACATGTGCTCCTCCCCCTGCTGCTGCTTCCCTCCTCCCCTCCCCCTACTTTTTATCCAGGCACCTACCTGCTTTTTGCTCAAATGAAGGGCTCAGGTCTGCAACGTTGGTTATATCCCTTTGTGTCCTATAGATGTGTGACCTGCTGACTATCTCCAGCACTTTTGAGTATCACACTACAATCACTGCATCTGCAGACATGCCTGTATAACCTCATACAACAGCTTTCCACCCTTGATATTAGTTTGGCTAACCTTCTCTTAACTGCTTACAACACAATAAATTTCATCCTTAAATAAGGGAACTAATACCGAAAGCAGTATCCCAGAAGTGATTTCACCGATGTGTCATATAACTCAGGCATAAAAACACTTTTTCTGTATTTAAATCCCGTTGTGATTGTTCAAATTTAGTGGGACGTTGAAGTTTAATCCTTCATGTCTGTTTACCTATTCTGGAACAGGCAAATAAGAAAAATATTTTCTATATGAAGTATCCATTCTAGGATCTTGTGGGTAGAGTGGTTGAATTTCCAACTGGGGATTGCATTTATCAACCGAGTCACTGAGGTCCCCCCTGCTTCTCTAAATCCCTGTGTGTATTCATGCAGTGGTCTCCTTGTGCAGTTTATTTTAAGAGTAGCTTGTGCAATTCTGAGACCTTGCATTTTGTCCCAATGCTTTTGATCAAGACTGGTGTAGTAATGCCACAGGTAGAAATGACCAACAACCAGCAATTTTTGAAAGTGCTCGACAATGTATTAAGTAGAACATTCAAGTGATAGTTAAATAAATAGTTGTGTTCTATGGAGCCCTTTGGATATGTTTGCGTTGTCTTCAGTCTCTTTTTTTTTCCCTTCCCATACAGTCCATAGCTTTTGTGAACCTGTGCTTTTTTTTTAATCACTCAATCCCCATACTAAGGTCAATCACTCTTCAATAAAGTCATTTGATTTCAATGCCACTGGCATATAACATCCCAGGGGACATTTCAGTTCCACCCAGGTTTATAGGTTGGCCAGTTTTATCATAATCTTCCCCACACAGATCATTTACACAATTCCTACTCTTTCCTTCCTGCTAATCTTCAATTTATTGAAAAAATGCTCATATCCCCTTATCTTAAGCAATTGAAAACCATAGAATTCCAGTCTGGCTTTTTTTTTAAGACATACAGTACGGTAACAGGCCATTTTGGCCCACAAATCTGTGCCGTCCAATTTACACTCCATTAACCTACACCCCCATTATGTTTCGAACGGTGGGAGGAAACCGGAGCCCCTGGGAAAATCCCACACAGACATTGGGAGAATGTACAAACTCCTTACAGACAGCGGGGGATTTGAACCCCGGACCCAATCGCTGGCGTTGTAAAGGTGTTGCGCTAATTGCTACACCAACCGTGCCACCTTGTCATTGTGTAGAACGTTTGTAAAGAATAGACTACTGATAACATTAATTGTAACTGCATAGAAAGTCCACTTTAATGCAGAGATATTTATAAATTTTGTTCTGCAGTATTTCCTCAAAAACAAAGCAAGCACTAAATGGGGTGGGTGTGTAAAGAGTGAGGAGGATGTCAGGAAATTGCAAGGAGACTTGGATAGTTTTAAGGGAGTGGGTGGAAAGATGGCAGATGAAGTTTAATGTCAGTAAATGCGAGGTTGTCCATTTTGGAGGCAGAAACAAAAGAGAAGAATATTATTTAAATGGAGTTAAGCTAGGGATTGGGATAATGCAAAGGGATCTGGTCGTACTTGTTCACCAGTCATTGAAAACTAGCACGCAGTTCAGCAAGCAGTGAAGAAGGCGAATGGTATGTTGGCTTTCATAAAGAGGGGATTAGAGTATAGGAGTTGAGAAGCCCTCCTGCAGTTGTACAGGGCCCTGGTGAGACCTCACCTGGAGTATTGCGTCCATTTCTGGTCCCCACATTTAACATATATATATATAACATATATATAAAACATATATATAACAATTACAGCACGGAAACAGGCCATTAGGCCCTTCTAGTCCGCACCGAACCAAACACCCCTTTCTAGTCCCACCTCCCTGCACAATGCCCATAACCCTCCATCTTCTTCTCATCCATATACCTGTCCAACCTTTTCTTAAATAATACAATTGACTCCGCCGCCACTATTTCTCCCGGAAGATGATTCCACACAGCTACCACTCTCTGAGTAAAGAAGTTCCCCCTCATGTTACCTCTAAACCTCTGCCCCTTAATTCTTAACTCATGTCCTCTTGTTTTAATCTTTCCTCCTCTTAACGGAAATAGTCTATCCACATCCATTCTGTCTATCCCTTTCATAATCTTAAATACTTCTATCAAATCCCCTCTCAACCTTCTACGCTCCAAAGAATAAAGACCCAATCTGTCCAATCTCTCCCCATACTTCAGATGCTTAAACCCAGGCAACATTCTGGTCAACCTTCTCTGCACTCTCTCCACTCTGTTTATATCCTTCCTATAATTAGGCGACCAGAACTGCACACAGAACTCCAAATTAGGCCGCACCAACGTCTTATACAATCTCAACATCACCTCCCAACTCCTATATTCCATGCAATGATTGATAAAGGCCAGAAAGAATAGACTACTGATAACTTAAGAAAGGACATACTTGCTACAGAGGGAGTGCAGCGCAGATTTACAAGGTTAGTTCCCGGGATGGCAGGATTGTCATATGTGGATAGGTTAGAAAGACCTGGATTAGTTTCAGCTCAAAATATCAACATTTCCATTGTTGCTGCTTCACCTGCTGAGTTCCTCCATCAGATTGTTTCAGGTTCCAGCAGCTGCAGTTTCCTATGTGTATCATTCAATGTTGCTGTCTGATCTGCTGAGTGTTTCCTGTATTTTCTGGTTTTATTTGCTTTTTACTTTATCTTCCCTCCCTCACCTTTCTAAAAATTTTGTGGCAGAAAATTCGCCCATCGTGATTGAATGAAGATCTACCGCGACCAATGCCTGAAGAGGGCGCACAAAATCATTGAACTGGTGCAGACTCGAAAGGCCAACATGGCCTGTTTCCGCTCCGTAAATGGTTATATGGTTATGGTTATATATGCGATGGAGTTTAGAAGGATGAGTGGAGACATGATTGAGGTATTTAGGATTATCAAAGGGCTTGACAGGGTGAAATCAGAGCACATGTTCCCAATGATGGGAGAGACTAGACTTGAGGGCATAGTTTAAGAATACAGGGAAGGCCATTTAAGACAGAAATGATGGGAATTTTTTTTACCCAGAGAGTTGTGGGTCTGTGGAATACATTGCCACAGAGGGTAGTGGGGGTGGATTTGTTGGATAGATTTAAGAGAGAGTTTGATAAGGCTCTTGTGGGCAGGGGAGTTAAGGGTTATGAGGATAAGGCTGGGATTGGTTATTGAAAGGGAAAGATCAGCCATGATCCGATAAATGGCGGTGCTGGCTCGAAGGGCCAATTAGCCTACTCCAGCACCTATTGTCTATTGTCTACAAAAAAAGACCCTTCTCACATTGAACAGAAATGACAGCACATCTATTAAATATTTACTGCGCAGCTCTTTAATGGTTAACCAAGCTTCCCATTACACATTATGATTGTAGTTTTAGCATATTTAACAAATAAAAGGTTGAGAAATTATTTTCTGATTCTGATTTCTGATTGATTTTTAAGGAGCTTTGGAATGACTTGCTCTTTATATTATTTTACACTTGTGCAAAGATAGTTTGCTGTTGAGATTATAGAAAAATACAGTTCAAAGGCTCCCAGAATACAATCCATGCCAATTATGTGCTCTTTGCAAAATCATCTAAATTACCTGGACTAATGTCAGTGACCTCTCTCAGAGTTGACTTGCCAGCAGTGTGGCCTGAACTAGACTCAATTAGCTCCAAAGTTCATAAGGTGATACAATGTCTGGAAGATTGTTATGAAAAAGAACTCATCATGTCATTTGAACAGCTTGAGAAGAAATATGACTTGTCCCATAAGACCTTTTTTGTTACCTTCAGTTGCTATCCTTCCTAAGGCCCAATTTGGGCCCTGAAATGACTCTAGTGGGACTCAATGAAATGGAGAAACTACTCCATAAAGGAAATGTATATATTTCTAGAATGTATTTTTTATTAATGGGTGAGAGCCCAAAGCCAGGTTTACATAAGTCTAAGGTGAGATGGGAGTCAGACCTGGACACAACAATTGACAAACAACTTTGGTCAGATCTGTGTCATGGAAGTTTGATGGCTACTATCAAAGTAGGTCTAGATTGGTCTATTATAATTTTCTCCATCAACTGTACCTCACCCCGCAGAAATTACACCAATATAATCATAACCATATAACCATAATATAAACCTGAATTATCAGAGATGTGTTTTAGCTGTGGTATAGAGTTTGGTTCCTTTTTACATTCTACCTGGCTTTGCATGAAGGTGAGGCCCTTCTGGTATGACCTCTGTGATATTCTAACTAAGATCATGGGAGTCCCCTTCCCAATTGACTCACTTTGCCTTCTGGGGAACTTGACCATGTTTGGTAGATTACCAACTAATTTTCAAATTAAATTCACAAAAATTGCTTTATGTGTGGCCAGGAAATACATAGCAGTAACATGGAAGTCTGACCCCCATCAACTCATGGATAGGTGGTCTTCAGAGATTGGTAGTTGCATCCCACTTGAAAAAGTCACATACAATCTCAGGAAGGGCTATAACACAGTCCTAAAAATCTGGCAGCCTTATTTAGAGCATATAGGTACCTCACTGTCACCAATATAGAGTTATGATTGCTACTGGCTACCCATTTGATCTCTAAAGATTTTAATCCTGTGGTATTATTGTGTCTCCATACATTTTACTATATGCACTGACAATGGGATGTTTTTTTTCTTTTTCTTCATTCTCTCTTTGTTTAATATGACATATAGAGGGAAGGGGTGGATGTAGGGGTTTTCTTGATGTTTTACATTTGGTATGATTTGGTATATTAAAATGATGAATAAAACATTGTAAAAATCAGCACCAAAGTATGGGACGTATTGCTCACTTATTTTAATGAATGAATGAGAATTTATTGCCCAATACCTGTACTTCAGTACAATATTCAGATGCAATGAAAACATTATTGGTGTAGCGTCTGTTGTCTGGCACTCATTTCCAAATTGGGTGTTCTAATCTAAGTTCTGTCTTGGGAATAGATTACCACATGTGAATATTTCAAGGATGTTCTTAAAGCCTCTGTTAAAAAAAAAAAAAAAAAAAAAATTAAAATTTTCCCCAATGTGTGGGAATCTCTGTGCGGTTGCTCAAAATGGAAGAGTGGCACAAGAATTTCAAGTTTCTTTGGAGCACTTAGAAACTCAGCAAAAAGACTGTACACCTTTCCATACTTTCCAGTCAAACATCTCTTGGCCCACCTGTGGCAGATTCTTAAGATTCCACGTTGACTTTTGAACCCAGAGAACTGAAATGGAAGCAAGTCATGTTTGACCCTGTGGGGCTGTCAAAGATTCCTGTTAACTTTCCACTTTGTTTTATATACAGTTTTAAAAAAACCCTCCGTTATCCAGAATTCAAGCAAGTGGCAGCCTCGAGCAACTGCCCAAAAAAATGTGCAAAATAAATGGGTAAAAAATATGCAGCCCTAGTGGTCAGTTCGCCAATCCACACAACATGCAATCTCAAGCAACAGGCCAATTCACTTATCCGATATCTATCAATCCTGATAGGTGCTGGATACTGGGGGATTTAACTGTATTGAATTGAATGTGCCAGTGGAGGGGGGATTTAACTGCATTGAATTGAATGTGCCGGTGGAGGGGGGATTTAACTGCATTGAATTGAATGTGCCAGTGGAGGGGGGATTTAACTGCATTGAATTGAATGTGCCAGTGGAGGGTGCTCTTGTTCTGTTTGTGAATACTCTTATGTTGAAAGAGTGAATGAGGAACAAAGGCTTCTTCAAAATTTTCCCAAAAATGATTGTAACCATGGTATTGGGTCCAAGGAAGTCGCATCAATACAATAAAGAAATTAGGAAAGAAAAACTATTCCATCCAGGAAAATCCACAAAAGAGAATTTTGTCATAATTCAAGGAAAGCAGCATTCTATTTCTGAGAAATGTGTTGAGTATTTTTTTGCATTGTGGGCAATAGAAGATTTTAATTAAATAAAAATATCTGTTGAAAAATACAGAGTGCAATTGAAGATAACGGGGAAAAAAATCAGTATTAAGGTTTAAAGGATTGACCAAATTGTTGTCAAATACCTTTACTTTATTACTTCCACCAATTGATGTTTCCCCAATATAAACCAGCATGAAACTAAGTACCACACTGGTGAAGATAGTAATTTTCAGCTTCAACTGTTTCATATTATTTCTGTGCATGTCTTTCACAATCTTGTTGCTCTTATACGATCCATATTTGCTGGGACTCATGAAAGAGATCTTCAGATAATTCAAAGCAAGTGAAGGTCAATGAGTTGATTATGTTTCATTTAATGTCATGTTTGCTTTCTCATTTTACACAGTCCACGCGAAATCAAAAGAAACCACGATCCAACACCTTGGATCTAATGCAGACAGGTACTGCCAGTTATTGTTTGATTATATCAGCCATTCCCAATTTATGACCTGTGGATATTACACGTTTGTGTTTTGTCATGTTCCAGCTTCACTATTACTGCTGAAGGATGCAATATTGTGTTGCCGTGTGGGATTGAAATCCATTTTCCACCTGAGGCAGTTTCCTTGGCGGCCGTGATCTCTTGCAAAGTGATGCCCCCTGACCCACAGCAAGTGAAACTCAGGCATCATGACTTCTTACTGAGTCCTGTTTTGGAACTATTGCCTCATGGTATACAGTTTGAAAAGGTACAAACGATCAATCAAAATTAGTTGATATTCTTCGTGGAATTATGTGTAGTAAAACTTGCTAGTGCACTTCACTAAGCATGATTCTGATGCTGAGTGAATCATCTCCTAGTAGTTATTCAGCATAAATTGTATTTAGACTCTGATATTTGTTATGATGAGGGACATATGCGAATTGAAATATGTAAATTTGGCTTGGAATTTAGAAATAGTGAATGGCGCACAACTAAGTTTTACAGATTGAGAGGAATTTACCCTTTTTTCTGATCTGAGACAGACAATATAAACTAGACTTTTGAGTCTACTTTTGATCATAAGATTTGACCCATCGGGTCTGACACCATTCCATGATGGTTGATTTACTATCCTCTTCAACCCCAATCTCCTGTCATAGGAACATAGGAAGTAGGAACAGGAGTAGGCCAAAAATGGCCCATCGAGCCTGCTCCGCCATTCAATACGATTATGGCTGATCTAATTTATGAACTAACTCCACCTGCCTGCCTTCTTCCCATATCCCCTAATTCCTCTATCATGTAAAAATTTACCCCTGTAACCCTTTATTCCGTTATTGTGAGAATAGTTGGTAGAGTTTTAGGTTTTAATGATAAATTGTAAATCCAGGATCACATAGATTGTACGTAATCTTAAAGGCAAGTTGTTGCTCAAGACTTGATGTAAGGCATAGAAGGATAGAGCCCTAATGTGGGCAAAAATAGGATTAGTGCAGATGGACAAAAAGATCAGTATGACTCTAATGGGCTGAAGGGCTATTCTAAAACTGTATACTCTGCTACAGGAAGTGTTTATTTGGATGCCATATATTCCTCATCGGTCTGACCACCAAAGGGAAGTTGTGATGCGAACATTCAATGGGAAATGGACAAATCTGGAGACCAAGGACTCTAAGGTACTTTCCTCACTGAGATAATTAGCCATGCTCACAATTGCAAAAGTATATGTAAAATGAAAAGATTGTTTGACTAACTTGTCCTTCAAGTACCAAATATTACAAAAATGTACTCTTTGGTGTCATTCACCTCATTGGTTACTTTAATTTCTAAAATCTTTTTGGAGATCATCTGGGAGACAATTGTCAACTAAGTCATTTGTTTATAATTATAGAACTAGTTAAAAATAAAGTGTGGAGATTATAGGCTTTTTCATGTTGATGAACAGGGTGTAGCCACCACTGATTGCCCTTTCCCATGAGAAGGAGTGCTGAACTGTCCTCTTGAACAGTTTTGGTGGCAGTCCTGCCTTGTGTTTCCCGGTGATGGAGATTGCAGGTTGAAAGGTGCTTTTGGGCTTCATTTTGTCAACACTGCACCGATGGTGGAGGAAATAAGTGTTGAGGATGATGGGTGGGTGGCAATCCAGTAGGCTGCTCTGCCTTGACAGTACGAGTTGTTAGCTTTGCACTCTTCTGCTTCTCGTGGCAATGCTGTGGAAAGGCATTCTCCACAAGGAGGCAACATTGTCCTCAAGCAGCAACTGTCTGAAACAAGGAGACTGGCTCTCCTTTCTTTTAGGAATCATGGAGCAAATCGGAGTTTGTGTATGTAGCAGGCTTCCCTGTAAAATTTAAAGTGCAAACACAAGTTTTGTAATCATCTTTCCTCGATTTGCTTCACAGTCTGTTCATCAGGTGGGCCATAGAATTGCTATTTATGTACTTGCTATAGACTTGGTTAACGCAACACTGAGATTGATTTTATTGTCAGTGGAGATGCTCAGGATTGTTGGGGGGTTGGGTTGAAGTTTGAAGCATGTCTTGCAGAGGGCTTGATTTGTCCACATACTGGGCATATGTACCTTTATCTTTGCCTGGGTTAATTACCTGACTGCCAGGCAAATGCTGAGTAAACAAAAGAGCAAAAAAAAATGGGTTGTGCCTGTGTTCTGTTTTGATAGACATTGCTTGTTGCCATATGTGCTGCTTTGGAGAAAAATGGTGAAATTAGTTCTGCAGAGTTCAGAAATACAATGTTATCTTTGTTGCTTTCATGGCAAATATATTTTTAAAAGGCAAAGCTGATCTATTAACCTACTGTAGTATACTCTCAGCTATCCATCATGCATGGGAATAGAGAGTACAAATCGTATAAGAATTGCTCGAAAAATATTACTGTACATCACACACTAATAGTCAATGAATATGCTTTAAAATAAATGACTGAACTATATGTTACCTCATTACCCTGTGATAAAACGATGTTTTGTACTACAAAATGTATATTAAGGCTAAATCGTATTAATGGTGAAACTCAGTCATACTTCATGAATGAAAAGTAAAGCAGAAGTAAATCAAATTAGTGACTGTGTTCACCATTATATGACATGCCAGATCTTCAGCGAATGTTGCTGCTAATCGGCCTTCATTTGCATTGCCCTCATGTACAACGTAAAGAACCTAATAATGCTTTCTCTTATTTGCATAGCATCTTTAATTAAATTTACCTTTTGAGTTCCCTTTCAAAACTGTCTTATGTTGGCTCTGCATAGACATTTATGCATAGCCTAGCTTGAGAGAGACTACTACTAAAATCACTGAAAATGTCAAAAGAACAGTCTGATGCTTTTCAGCACTTTTGCCATTCTCTGAGTTCAGGAAAAACTCTCCAGCTTTGTTCATAGTAGGTTAATTTCATAAATTGTAGCGAGCGGTGCAGTGAATAAAACATAACTGAAATCATCTGTGAGCTGAACCAACAGAATTGTTTATTGGAACCTACGCAGAAGTTTAAATAATTTCAGTTGGCGCACTATCACCATCACCGAACCCTGGAAGTCGCGTGCCTCCTTTGCACCTTCCAGCCACCGGAAACTCCCGATCCTGCGGGGGGGCCCACATCTATGGATACTGATTCAGTAATGGAGTGAAGTTCACCACAAAACTATCTATTTCTTTTGGAAGAATATTACAATTTTCATCATTTACCAGTCTATTATATGTTTCCATTTCTTGTTTCAATATTGGAACAATACATTTCTTTTTCATACCTTTGATGAGATAATTCTTTTCTGAGAGAGTGTATAACTAGGAGAAATATAGTACAGTTTATGAAACACTATTGGAACTGAAAACCATTTGTAAACATGAACGAAGGACTGAGACAAGCTGCTGTGCTGTGCTGTGGCTAATAGCATGTGAACAAAACCGCATTGGAACTTGGTGTGCCAAATTCAAATTGATATTTTGAAAAATTATGGAAAAGCATAATATTCTTTGAATTTTTTGCTGGTTGCATGAGAATTCCGGATTCATAAATACCAGATAATTGAGAGTTTTTACTGTAGCATAGTGAATCATGGAGATGTAAATATGAGAAAAACATAAAAGCAGTTTGTCAGTACATTTTATGATGGATCCTTTCAGAAGCCTGATTCCAAGTATTTTGATCATATATGCACATTGTATCAATAAGTTGCACATTCATTATTTCATTAATGAAGCAGACCATATCCACATTTAAAGTTGGAAGGGACTCTAAATCTTTTTATCGACTACAGTTTGGCATTTAACACCATCATCCCCTCAAAACTGATCAGCCTACTGGCATTCAACACCCCATTCTGTAATTGGATCCTTGATTTTGTTTTCACCTACAGACCCCAATCAGTGAGAATTGGTAAGAATGTCTCCATTAGTACCGGAGCACCACAGGGTTGCCTTCTTAGTCCCTTGCTGTTCTCGCTTTACACCTATGACTGTGGCTCGGTACAACAATAACACCATCTCCAAATTCACTGATGATACCACGGTAGTGGGTTGTATAAAAAGGGGCGATGAGTCAGCATGCAGGAGGGAGATTGAAAACTTGACCGGATGGTCACCAACAACAACCTTGCACTCACTGTCACTGAAACCAAGGAGCTGATTGTTGACTTCAGGAAGGGAAAACCAGATGTGTACAATCCAGTGATCATTGGGGATCAGAGGTGGAGAAGGTGAGCAAATGTAAGTTCTTGGGAGTCACTATTTCTGAGATCTTGCCTGGACCCAACACACTTAATGGCATCGTGAAGAAAGCACATCAATGCTTCTACTTGGTTTGGTATGACATCAGAAACCCTGGCAAATTGCAGATGTGGAAAATGTGCTGACAGGCCGCATCGCAGTCTGACATGGAGACACCAGTACCCCTGAGCAAAAAGCCCTGCAAAAGATAGTGGACGCAGCCCAGAACATCACGCGTAAAGCCCTCCCCACCATTGAGAACATCCATGGGGAACGCTCCCATCGGAGAGCATCAACCATCATCCACACCACCCAGTACATGCTCTGTTCTCGCTGCTACCATCAGGAAAGAGGTATGGGTGCCACAAGACTCGAGAACAACTGCTAGCCCTCCACCATCAGACTTCTCAATCAGGGACTCATTTAAGGACTCTTACTTTTGTACTTTATTGGTTTTTTTTCCTCTTTGTATTGGTCAGTTATTTATATTTCTTTATTTGTTTACATGTGTACAGTTTATTTTTTGCACTACCAATAAGTGGTAATTCAGCCTGGCCCACATGAAAAGACTTCAGGGTTATAAGTGATGTCATGTACTCTGACAATAAATGTGAAATCTGACTTGTACAGATTTTTTTTGCTGCATGTAGATTAATAATTGAACTGAATTTAATTTTTAGAAACTTTGTATTTTGATCTATTTTGGGTCAATGTGGTGTAAGCTTTATTTGCACTTTGCTGTTAAGTAATGGTTTTCAACTTTTTTCAGTCTAAGGCACACGTGGCTTCCGGCCTAATGCTCCATGGCCCACTAATGGCAATGACTGAGCAATATTTTCAAGTCAAGGGCAGCTCTGTAAGAAACACATCTTTGTCGAATTTAAAGCATTTTATTTAACATTTTTAAAGGCCTACATGGAAGTCCACTGTGGCCCACTGATAAAGAACTATAGAACCACAGAACACCACAGCACAGAAATAGGCCCATTTGGCCCTTCTAGTCTGTGCCAAAACATTTTTTTTTGCCTATCCCACTGACCTGCTCCCAGTCCATATCCATCCATACTTCTCCCATCCATGTACCTGTCCAAATTCTTCTTAAATTTTAAAATTGAGCATGTATTCACCACCTCACCTGGAAATTGGTCTTATCACTCTCTGTGAAGAAGTTCCCCTCACGTTGCCCCTAAATATTTCCTCTTTTACTCTTAACCCATATTCTCTGGTTTGTATCTCGCCTACCCTCAGTGGAAAAAGTTTATCTACATTCACTCTCTATCCCCTTCATAGTTTTAAATACCTCTATCAAATCTACCCTCATGCATCTGCACTCCAGGGAATAAAGTCCTAACCACCATTCTAAAGTGCAATTAAAATCAGTTAGTTTGCTTTGGGAAGTCTTGTTATTCTCATTATATACTTGGCTATCATTTAGAAGCAACTCACAAATGAAATATATTCTTCCCCTGCTTGGACATGGTCTTACTTGGGGAACCTTGCTTTATCTGGTTTCTTATAATATTATCTTTCAGGGTGTTCAATATGTTGTTTCCTGTCAGGTGATGCTAGTGATCTATTTACTTTTGATTCTATCATTTTGTTGATGCCACAGGATTCTTCAAGAGTAGTCATGGTGATGGAGTTCCCATAGTTACAACAGGAGTTCCCTAGTGCCAAGACAAAGTGCATGATGGATATTTACTTACTATATGTGGAATTAACTCAGTTTTCCAATACAAGCAAAGCAGCAATAATTTTCCATTCTGCTCCAATATTACTTTTGGTAATAGTGCTGAAAGAAAGAGGAAACTTCCACTCCTACTCTAGTTATAAAGAATCTTGTCGTTTTCCCCTAATTTCCATATAAATTAGAAAATAAATGATCTTATTGGTAAATTTATTCAAGAAAGCACCAGCACTCAACATTTAGGAAGTATTTGCACAAATATTTGAATTGAAAAGGCGCAATGGGCTATGGATTGAATGCTGGGAAATGATTAGTGCATGAGAACTGAGGGCTGATGGGCTCTTTCTATGCTGTGTGGCTATGTGACTGAGATCAGGAAGAAATCTCTGCACACCTATTATTTTTAATTTTGAACATTTCTTTTGTGGAAGATCTTACAAGGGCAAGTAATATTCCAGTATAGAAACAGATTGTGCATTTACATTTGATAGAATATTTGATTACCACAGGTTTCCAGCTACTTTTTACAATGTGCTCTTTTGTCAAACAATTTTTCCTCTATAGTCGCAATATACGGCCTGTTGCAGTGTGCTCCATTTCTCCTGGTTCATTGTCATTTCACGATTGAAAGAGAACAAGTGCACTGTCCCAGCTGAAGGAACCCGACTGTTCTCTTCTGTGAATTCCAACATCAAGGTGATCTTCCCACCTGGAGCAGTGAATGAATCTCGCAGTGTAAAAATGCAGGTTTGTACAATGCATTTAATTTAGGATGGCAGAGCGAGCGTAACAGTTAACTCAATGCTATTACAATGCCAGTGACCTGGGTTCGAGTTTGTCGCAGCCTGTAAGGAATTTGTACATTGTCCCTGTGCCTGTGGGGTTTCTTCTGGGTGCACCAATTTCCTCCCACCCTCTAAAAAGCTACAAGATTTGTAGGTGAATTAGTGTATTTGGACAGCCTGGGTTTAGAAGGGCCTGTTACCAATGCTGAATGTCTAAATTTTAAAAAATTAAATTGAAACACTGGAAATAAAATTATGCCTAATTCAGCTTCATCCAATAAAGATTTTTTTTAATATATAATTGTACTTTGTTCCATTTTTGTTTTGGGTAACGGACGCTTTGAATTTAAACATAGGTGTTGCCCATTGCTGTGGAAGAGTTACATGAACTCACAGATGATCAGGACTCTCTAGTAAGTCCTCTGGTTTGCCTGTCACAAAATTCAACATATGACTTTCTGAAACCAGTGAAGATTCAGCTTCCTTTACCTTCCGGAGTCACAGGTCAGTGTTCAAAAACCAAACAACCTGCATTCACTTCAAATGTAATGATTTAAATGTAAGTGGTATCATTTTAAAGTGAATGCTAAAATAGACAGTTGGGAGGATGTATAATGAAGCCTGATGACAGCAGTACACTCCAAGAAGGCTGTTGATGAATTACTCAGGAATCTTTATGAAGTCATCGATCTGCATGGTTCAAAAGTAGGACATTTAAGCTGGAAATTCAACTGAATTAGTTTGGTCTATTCTGGGCACCTTTATTTAGGAAGAAGTAAGTGCTTTGGAAAGAGAGTGGAAAAGATTGGTTTGAAGCTTATAGTTATGTGGATATTCAGAAGCCGCAGCTACTTGCCTTAGGGCAGAGAAAGATGACAGGAGCTTTGTTTAAGATTGTCAGATTCATAGAAGGGAAAATTTTACAGCAACGGTGTCTGAAATCTGAAGCCACAGATTTATTATGGGCAAAAGAATCAAAGATAACATTAAAAAAAAAACAAGACACACAACGAACTACTGTAACATGGATACAATTTCTGCAAGAGTGCTTTACATAATAATTTTCAAAAGCTCTTCGAACAGATACTTGAATAGAAAAACTTTTCAAGACCACATTGGAAAGAGCAGGCAATGAGGTAGGATACCAATAACTCATTTTGGATGCAGAATTAACTTTTACTAATCTCAATATCTAAAAGATTTCAAAATTACTTGCATGGTGTGCAGTCTGTTTAATCTGTAGGAGAACTTCTCGGTCATCTCATCTCAAAAGTTTGAGTTTCTTCAACCTTTCCTTTACAGCTCAGTCCTCCAAATGATAAGCATTGATAGAAATTCTTCTATTCACTGCTTTCAGTGACATAACTGTGAATGCTGCTCTCCCAGCCCAAGGTACCCAGTGAACTCCAATGCTGTCCTTATGGAATTTGCATTGTCTCCCAGTAGGCATTTTCGGGTGGCCAATTGCCCCGCACGTAAAGCCGCTTGTTCAGGCAATATGCAGCTGTTTTGAGGCCACCTGAATGTGCAGGAGGCGCTCTTGAGGCGAGCTAGGTATCCCTCCTCCGAGAGGGATAATCAGCTCAGCTCAGTGGCTCCCCCAGCCACCTGAATGCAGCTGGCTGAAAGCAGATGTTAAAGGGTCAGGCTGCTGATCACAGCTGACACTGGGCAGGAGCCGGACTGGGCTCAGAGCCGCATCCTATGCAGCTGTGTCCTTCAGGTGGCCAGCGTTGAGCTTTAAACGCTGCCACCTGAACGGCAATTTAAAGGGCCGCTTCTGCTTCTTCAGGCGCATTCTTAGCGTAGAATGCACCTGAAAAGCCTAGTGACTGCTTGGAATCTCCCCCATCCCCTCCCTTTGTAGTATTAAGGATGTTCATCTATTTTTCAAGTGTAGTTGATTCACAATGTTCCTGAATAACTGATCATATTGAATGTTCTGTGATTGCTACTTAGTTGGGGGGGGTGGTGAGTTAGCAGGGCGGGCTTCAGCAACTTCTTCCTGCTGTACTCCTGCCACATCACAAACATGGTGGAGGTAAAGATGGCATGTATGCCGGCACAGTCTATGCTGATACGTGTTAGGGCATAGTACATGTCCCTGTGGGACAAGGGGTCACCATTCTTAGCATTACTGTGTCTTGTTTCCACACTGTAAAACTGTGGGGTTCCCCTGGATGGGTGCTTCCTGTACCAAATATTTTAGCCCTTCCAGATGGGCAGTGGCTTCCCGGATGGTTTGTTGGTTGCCGGTCCCATCGAACAAGACCATGCTTCTGAGGCCGGGATGGACAGTGGTAACTAAGTGTCTCACAAAGGCAGAGGTTACCCTGTCCTCCTTGGGAACATTGCATCTGGGAGTTACACTGTATGGACTAGTAATAAGGGCCCATTCCCTACTGACCCTTGTCCCTTCGCTGACTGCATGCCACTGTGGTCAGCACTTCAGATCACACTCTAAAAGTAGGGGAACCTGGCCCGCACATTAGTCACTACAAATTGGACCCTCATCGATCCCTTTCAGGTGGCACCCACAGGGAGTTGTTAACTGTCTGCTGCGCGAACAGACTGCCCAGAGTTCTGGCCTCTAGGTGAGAGAGGCGAATGTGGGGGGCCCCCTCATCCCATAGCCAGAGTAGCCATGCAGCTAAATACTCGCCCGAACACTGGCGGTATCTGTCTGCCAGCCCAGTCAACTACTTGGCCCCTCGCCCGAGTGCTCAGACCCTCTCCATTCTCAGCAATTTCCCCATTGTGGAAGGTCGACAGGGATCCTCGTAGCTGGTCTGAAACCACATGGTTACTGGCCGAGCTTGCAAGGTCTCCGGGAACCTGTTGGGGGGGTTGGAGGGGAGGGTGGCGTGCATAATCGGACTCAGCCTCCTCAAAGTCATCATTATCAAGCCACACATCCCCATCTCCTGGCCATGCATCAGTCTCTTCCCCTCGACTGATGGCCATCCTGATTTTTACAGGATTGACCTGCCATTTGGATTGGTGGGCCGCATGAAACTGCCGTGCCTTCACTAGCTGGCAGGCAGCTTCAGAGTACTTGGCTTGGTCTGGCATTGTCCAGTGTCTCCTGCAGGGATGCACATTGAAGCTTTAGTGATTCTGTTCATATTTCTGGGTCCCCTGAACGAGATATTCCACTGGCGCCTAAGTAGGGATGTCAGTAAACTTATGGTTCCCCCATGACTCTCCTTGGCCTCGGAAATCCCCAATTCCTCCAGGAGGGAGACCACGTGGTGCACTATCTTCTCTCTTTGTGGGTCCAGCCTGTTGATCCAGAAGACCGACATGGCTGAACCCCTGGTGGTCGTTGGCCCTCCTAGGGCTTTTATATTCCAACCCCACAGTTCTCTTACACTGGTGGGTCACCTCCTGCTCCCCCTGTTGATGAGCAGGTACACAATAACGTATGCACATGCACACGCATACACTCATTAGCACAATCTCCCACACTGTTAGTACTCCACATGTGTCCAGCCAAATTGTTGGGTTTGGAAACTATCAGGCTCAGTAGGTTCACAGAGAGATGAGTCTGGACAAAAGTAGTACAATGAAGGGCAATTTTATTGAACACACGGGAAGACATCAAATGATACTTAATTATTCCACCACTAAATAACTATATAGACATTCACATCGGATCCAGGTTGGACTCCAATACCAGTGGCCGTTTATCTTCCGCACAATGCGTGACAAAAACTATAACGGTGCAAGCAGGCACATCAGACACAAGGGACTCCTATTCCTGTGGCTGCTTACCTGACCACACTCTCCTACACATGTACACACCTCACAGACAGGGACTTTCAAACACACACCCGATACCCTGTATCAATGGAAGAAGGGGGCGACTCACTGCAAGCACTGATCTATTGTCATACTATGGCTCAAGTCAATGTCGTGCACATTTTACCTTTGACTCCACAATAACAACCTGGGATGGACTGATGTCTGGCACTGGGACAGAGAGAGAGAGAGAGAGAGAGAGAGAGAGAGAGAGAGAGAGAGAGAGAGAGAATGTGGCATGTGTCGATGTTTATACTGTTCTGAGCTGGGCGTCTGGCCGCTGATGAAGCGGAATCATTTCAGTGAGCCAATGGTAAGGTGTGCACTAATGGGTGGCCGGAGCCCAACCTTAATTGGGAGGTGATGCGACTTCTGACTCGGTATCAGATGAGGTGATGTGATCCTCTGCAATCCACATATAACAAGGGGCATGACAAGTTTAAAATCTACTTAATTTAAGTTGCTTACCATTGCCAAATCAGACACTAAGCTACTCAAAATTTATATTTTGAATTAACACAATTTGTTCAAAGGGGACATTCAATCTCCTTTCTTACAGACTTTCTTTGCTAAATCTCTTTAGAGGTATTTGGGTTTGGATGTACACAATCCTTTCTGAATAGCCACTGTAATGCCTGCTATAGGTATCAAAGCTTAATATGAGTTGTGCTACATGTAAGGATCACTATTAATTAACTCAAGGCCTTAAGGGACTATCCAACATCATCCTGACAAAACCTTTTGTAGATGCTGAGAATTAGACTGGGTTACTGGGGTCTCTCATGTAAGGAACACTTTCTCAAGTGCATTACTTTGGATAACTACCTAAATTTATATTTAATATTAATTTCCTTGTTCTTCCTTCCAATCATAGTTTTCTTTCACCCTTTGAAAGCTACAGATTCTCTAGCTGAGTGGGCAGGTCCAAGATTCTGCTGGTTGAGAAGAGAGTATGAGGACTTTTGTACACCTTAGCTTCCTGAGAGATACAGAATTCAAAACTTGTGTTGACAAAAATGCCAATAAAACCACTCTCTAAATCAACTATTCTCAATGAGGACCACAGATGTACAAGTAAAAGCCTTGTTTTCTTTTCGCTTCATGTAGCATAAATATATTTTAATTTTTTTTAATGTAGTCAGTAAGAGAGAAATACGGTAGATCCAAACTTGACTGCTTTACAGGGAAGGGGGCTCATAAACTTTCAGCTCATAAACTTTCATAAACTGGTCACAGCCAAAAACAGATTGAGAATGGCTGCTCTAAATCATTTGCTGTTTACAATTTGCTCTGTGCATGGAATTAATCATAGTTCGTTTTTTTTTAAAGAAAAGGAATTAAAATTAATTTTGTTTTTATTCTTAACAAAATTATTGACCAAGGTTTGAATCTGGACCGATCCAAAGTTCATTTACTCCATGGAGATCCAGAGATTGAGGACTGGACGGACATTACGAATCAGGTGGTGCTGGAATTCACTCACCTTTATGCCATTTTTGAAGTTAACCATTTTTCATGGTAAGATGTACAAAGAATTATATTGGCATTTACTATCATTGTGGCTGCACCATTGGGCAAGGCCAGATACAAATTACCGAGAAGGTGTTGGTGAGCTATGTTGAGTCATAGAGTTGCGCAACACAAAAAACAGGCCCTTCCCCCTCTACCACGCCTATGCTTCTTGGAATACTGCAGTTGTCATGGCAATGGGTACTTCTACAGCACATTTTTGTTTGAGTCCTTTGAAATTTCTTGCAGCAATAATAAAGAAAGGCCTTACATTTCCAAGACTGGTTGGAATGTTAAACACTAGAAGTGTCGATGATGAAATTTCCAAAATTCTCCACTTGTTCTTCAAGCACCACAACCAACTAAAGAAAAGATCAGTCAATGGAGTCTTCTTCAGTATATCATGTTAAAATACCCCTCTAGCTTCAGGAGTCTTTAATGTGTGCAAGTGTAGCGTTCGTGCTACATGGGTGTGGAGAAGAACGACGCTCATAGCAAAGCCTTGAAGTCAAGACTGATTTATTCCATTGGCCGTCGTGTTTATATGGGTTCCAGGCGCTGACGTCAGGGCCCCGCGTCATCAGAGCACCGGCCTGGGATTGGCTGGCAATCCCACCACCGTTCACAGTCTTCTTGCCATGCAGGAGGTCACCTGGATCGATGGCCGGTGTCACCCCCCCCCCCCCCCCCAGGTCCACGCAGTCACTGCATTCTTCAGCCATTTTGTGGGCCAGTCGGCCATTTTGTAGCCCGGTCTGCAATTCTGTGCATGGGCCGCTAAACAACCCTCCCCCCCCCCCCCCCCTCAGAACTGGCAATCGGGCAGTCTGCCCCTGATTGGGCAGTCTGCCCCTGATTTGTGCAGAAGGACTGGAGACTGGCTGGTTACAGGCCAGATATGCTGGCTTCAAACGATCTCCTTGCCACTGAAGTTGAGGATGAAAGTGGAGCTGTTCTCCCTGATGACCCTGTAGGGTTCCTCGTAGGGTCGCTGTAGAGGCGGCCTGTGTGCGCCCATTTGCACAAACGTATACTGACAAGTCTTTCAGTCCCTGGGGATGTTGGGTTTGGGATGGCTGTGAGGTGGCGGTTGTTGCAGGATCAGGGACGCCAGTTTTCACCGCAAGTTCTCGAGGGTGGCTGCAGGGTCTTCTGAACATTTATTGAGGGTCAGAAACTCCCCCAGAATGATTAAGGGCATGCAATAGACCATCTCCACTGCTGAGGCAATGAAGTCTTCCTTCAGTGTGATGTGAATCCCCAGCAGGACCCAAGGCAGTTCATCCACCCAGTTTGAACCCTTGAACTAGGCCGTCAAGGCTGCCTTCAGGTGCCTGTGAAACCGTTCCACCAACCCATTGGCCTGAGGGTGATACGCCGTAGTGTGGTGGAGCTTTGTCCCCAGGAAGTTAGCCAGTACCTCCCAGAGCCCAGAAGCAAATTGTGCCCCCCGTCCAAGGTTAGGTGCTCTGGGATCCTGGATCTGGATACCCAAGTGTCAATGAGTGCCCTGGTGCAGGCTGGTGCTGAGCAGGAAATGCCAGCCCAAAAAGGAGTCCAAAATATTGAAGAGGCTATCTCGTGGGCCAACTGTCACAGCCATCGACAGTTGGCCAGGTCGTTTCTGGAAATCCGCAGGATGGGGGGCATTGATGGGCCTCCGCACCCCATCGCTGGTGATAATACCAGGATTTTCCAGGGGTATTAACTTGCCTCTCCACTGATGTTGGTCTCACAGTTAGCTGTTTGTGGGTCGTGCTGATGTGATCAACGACAGCGCTGGTATCCTTCTTTGCTCTCCAGAGCATGTCCACCCAGGCTGCAACCCTCCGGGAATCCATTCATATGCAGCAATCGGGCAGCACCCTAATGCCGGAAGAGCCCAAAAGTGCAGGTTAACAGCTCTTTGAGGGCTGCATATTTACTTTGCTCCAGAGGCTACCAAAGGAAGTCTACGACCATTGTCACTGTGTCTCGATCAAGTGCACTCACGACGTAGAAGAAGCGGGTGTTGACGGCGGCGAAGTGTCGAAGCTGAAAATGAACCTCGGTCTGCTCGAACCACACATGTGGCTACGGCACCCAAAACATTGTGACCCTGAGTGAGACCCCATGGATGGTTGCTGGCTCTGCCTGGTCCATTATCTTTGGATCCAACTGCCTATCAGGTCATCAATGTAGCCTTCACACTTCACGGGCGTGGAGAAGAATGGCACACACACCAAAGCCTTGAAGTTGAGACTGGATTATTGCATTGGCCGTTGCATTTATATGGCCCCCAGACGCTGCTGTCAGGGCCCTGCGTCATCGGAGCGCTGGCCTGGTATTGGCTGGTGTTCCCGTCGCAGCTCACCATCTTCCTGCTGTGCAGGAGATCACCTGGGACGATGGCCGGTGTCAGCCCCCAGGTCCGTGCAATTGCCATGTTCGTCAGCTGCCTCCGCGCGAGGGCCAATACACAAGCATACAAATGTTGAGAGGAGCTTTAGGTAAACAACCCAGTGCTTTTTGTATTTGCATTCTAAATCAGTTACAGCCCAGGAACTTAGGCTGAATGTAACTTGGGCAAGAAACACAATTCCTTATGTGGATAGAAGCTGATTTGTTTAAACCAAGATTTTAGACAAGTTGTAAGATTAAAAATGTTCATTGCTATTCTGAATATTTTTGATGTAGACATTCAGCATGATAAGAGGCTCTTCCAGCCCATGAGCCCGTGCTCCCCCAAATGCACCAACCATCCCTGTGCATTTTTGAAAGGTTTCATTATTGCCATGTAATACTACATTTAGAATGTAACAACATACATGAAATTCTTTGTTTACCCTAAGGAAGACAGAGAGTCACTATTTTGTCCAGCGCCCCTCACAGAAATGAGGAGCAAACTCGCGACCCCTGGTTTACAAGACCAGTGCTCTAACCACTGAGCTATCGGAACCTCAAGTGGGAGGAAGGTGGGCTGAAACCAGAGCACACGGAGATAACCCACACAGACACGGGGAGATTGTGTAATCTCTCTAGAGACATAATTAAGATAAGAGACTGGTTCTAAAATCACACTGTTTAAAATACAGACTAGATCCTGACTTGAATTAAAGAAATCAGGGTTTCCTCGTTCAGACATTTTAAATAGCAGTCTAGGGTGGGGTTGAAAAAATAAGCCAATTGACTTGTTTCCAGGAAGTGTGATCATCATGGAATTTGTGCTTAACATTTTGCTTCTTTTCACTGGATAAATAACATTCAATATTTGCTCAAACTTTCATGGTTATTTCACAGCACTGTCTGGGAAGCTACAGACCAGACAAGGTCAGTGATGGTTGGCATTCAAGTTGGCATAGTTAGCATAGCGGAGCACAGTTGTTTTCAAACTTTTCCTTTCCACTGTCCTACCACCTTAAACCCTATCCCAGTGTTTCCCCAACTGGGTTGTGCAGAAAGTTGTAGGGATTCTGCGGAAGAAATTTTGATCTGAGCAGGTGAAACGAGTGACTGTGGGTCACAGTCAGTGTTGCGCCAGGGTAATGCAGGAGGTGATTTCTCGGAGCTGGCAGCAGCGGCATGAGGATTTGTGGTGTGTGCGAAGAGGGGCTCCAGTTTGTCACCGGCGGTAAGTGAACAATAGGAGGGATGTGCGACTGACGGTGTCTGACATGGCAGGTGTGGCCCAGGCCACTGTGGGAAGGGAGGGTTTGTGGGGTGGCCTGGGCCGCGGAGGAGAGAAAGGTGCAGCAGGGTTGGCCTGGGTCACGGTGGTGAGCAAAGGATGGCAGGGTGAGCCAGGTCTGTTGCGGGGAGCAAAGGTTGTTAGGGGATAGCTCAGGCCCAAGGCAGGAAGCAATGGGTGTGGCCTGAGCAGCAGCAGGGAGTGAGGGGCGGAGGGGGTAGCCCGGCTTTTGGCAGGGAGCGAGAGGCGGTGGGGGTAGCCCAGGCCTGTGTGAGAGAGCAATGGGCGGCGGGGGCGGCCTGGGCTGTGACGGGAAAGGTGAGATGGCAGGGGTAGCCAGGCCTGTGGCAGGGAGCGAGGGGCAGTGGGGGTAGCCCAGGCCCATGTCAGAGAGTGATGGGCGGCCTGGGTTGCGTTGGGGAAGGTGAGAAGACAGGGGTAGCCAGGCCTGTGGCAGGGAATGAGGGGCAACTGGTGGCCCAGGCTGTGGGGGAGCAATGGGCGCCAGGGTTAGCCCAGGCCTGTAGCAGGGCAAGGTTAGGGTGAGGGCATTGAAGCTCAGCCTAGGGCCTGGGTGGAAGTTAATCCACTACTGGTGAGTTTATTTACTTTCTTAATATGCTTGTGTATGTACCAGGTCTTTTAAACTAGAATTGATTATTGGAGTTCTGCGATTTCCAAGTGCTCCCCAAAAGTGTTCCGTGAGCTAAAAGGTTTGGGAAATCCTGCCCTATGGTGCTCTGTGATTAGTAAGGGATTGTTTAAGGTGGTATGTGGGTGGAAAGAAAAAGTTTGAAAACTACTGTTTTAATCGTACTTAATTGACTTGTTATGTGCACAGTTTCATAACTCCAAAGGAAATGGGCCAATGACAATTCTTCTCAAGCAAAATATTTCAATAACAATTGAGTCTAAAGCAGTGATTCTCAACCTTCCCTTCCCACTCACATACCACCTTAAGTAATCCCTTACTAATCACAGAGCACTGACGGCATAGGGATTACTTAAAGTGATATGTGAGTGGAAAGAAAAAGGTTGAGAACTACTGGCATAGCGGTTACCACATACTATTACAGCACCAGGAACCTGGGTTCAAATCTGGTGCTGTCTGTATGGAGTTTGTATGTTCTCCTCATGACTGCTTGGGTTTTGTCCAGGCTCTCTGGTTTCCTCCCATCCTCCAAAAACATACGCGATTTGTAGAATAATCGACATATTTGGGTGGCAAAGGCTCGTAAGCTGGACAGGCCTGTTACTGTGTTGATTCTCTAAATTAAAAAAATAATAACCTATGAGTTAGATTTGATGGAGAATAAAATTCTAAGGTGTATCTAATTGGAGTGCATTCACTGATGCATTCACTGTGTCATCACGATGAAGGATTTTGACCCAAAACATTGACAATTCATTTTCCCTTCCAGAGATATTGCTCGATTCTCTGGGTTTCTCCAACAGTTTGTTTTTTTTAAAACTTAAATAGCATTTTACAATCTTGTATTTGGAATCTTATTTCCATCAGGCAAATTTTTGAGTGTGTCCTGTCAGAATGCAATCTTTCCTCAACTTTGGCACATTTCAGTCTGACAAGATTGGGATGATAGCCAAATTTGATAAATCTGACAGGAAAAGCAGTGCTTCCTACAAGCTGAGGTTGTAACATAAGTTGGTGACCTATCTGCAGCAGCCCAGAGGAAGGTCTGCTTCCTGAAGATCCTGTTAGTCACTGGTTGCAGAAATGACCAACCTTCTGGGATCAATCCCGGGTTGGCTATCTATAGGATCTTCCCATTTGGGTGTAAGTGTTGAATGGAATTAGTTATGAAACTGGCAGCACGGTTAGTGTAGCAGTTAGTGCAACGGTGTTACAGCGCCAGTGATCAGGACTGCGGTTAGAATCCCCCGCTGTCTGTAAGGAGTTTGTATGTTCTCCTTCTGTCTACCTGGGTTTTCCCTAGGGGCTCCCGTTTCCTCCTTCCTCAAAACATACCAGGGTTGCAAGTCAATTGGGTGTAATTGGGAGGTGGCTCTTTCCCTCCCCTGAAACTGTGAGCCAGGTAGGGTCAAGTTTTGTGCTATGATAGATCTATGATCTATTATCATAGATTTTTAATATTCACTTTCACAATTTCACAATTTTTCTATGGTGGGATTTCTTTCTGTTGTGACCATTGGGCTTTACATTAATCAGACAGAAAGTGAGAAATGCTTAGATTTTCTTTTACACCCCTGTTCACTTTAACTTTAGGCTTCCTCTGGCCATTTTCCTCTCAGCCATTTCCCTGGTGTTAGTGTCACAAGGTAGGTAGCAGGTTTTGTCACTGCCAATGAGAGGCTTTGTTACTTTTCAAACGCAGCAAACAGCTGGTTAACACTTGCTTTGGAATTTTAATTGGGGGTGGGATATTAACCTGACCTGATAAAGAACTAGTTTAGCAAGTTAATTACTGACCCAACTTATTTGTCATCTTGTACCTCCTTGGATTGATTGTTGCTTCCTTTTACTACATGCCACAACCTTCTGAACCTCCATTTTGTCAATAAATCCATACTCAGTCTGCATTGCGTGCAACTGAATATTTATAATAGATGACCTTCTTTCTTTTGAAAAATAATTTTTCACACACATTATATCCTGAGTACACCCACCATCATAAACATACCAGCATAAACACAGTTTTCTGGTATACTCCTATGTACAACTTATTTTTATTTCCACATTTCATACAAATGTTTTCTCATACAATATTTCTCTATCCGATTAGATACGAATATGATATATTTACATAACATACACAAAGTACACTTTAATTGTGCAATTTTAGGGACTGAAATTGATGTTGTTCCTGATATGCTCTTTATTTGTGAATTTGAGCTGATTTTCAGACCTCTGACATAAGCTGACCTGATACAGAGGGGGTGTTTTTGGACAAGATGCTAAAATGATCCCTTATCTGCACTATTTCCAAAAAAAATCAGGTTGTCCCATGTCATCCTAAATGTTAGTCAGTACTTGTTTAAACATACATCACCAAAATGGCTTTACTTTCAGAAGTATTTAATGCTGTGAAGTACTTGAGGGCATTCTGCAGCCATGTGAGACACCACACTTAATGGTTTCTCCACAAACAGATGCCCAGTTTACAATTTCCTCTCATTTTCAGTTATATCAGATTGGTTTTATTCTGCTCTTTACACCATTTTGGGATATTTAACCAGATCATCCAAAACATATCATTTGTAAAGTATTTTATTTTATCATAATTTATGGACAATGCATGTGAAGTGCTTAAAATATTTTGACATTAAATTGCTATTATTGTCACCCTGAGATACGGATTGAATTCCGTATCTAAGGAGGATGTACGTGCTGCCATCAGGAGAGTGAATCCGAGGAAAGCATCCGGCCCAGATGAAGTACCTGACCAAGTATTAAAAATCTGTGGTGACCAACTTACCAATATATTCACAGATATCTTCAATATCTCACTCCAGCAGGGTGTGGTATCTGTTTCAAACAGGTGGCAATTATACTGGGGCCCAAGAAGAGTGCAGTAACTGTCTTAATGACCAGGAGCACTTACATCAACAGTGATGAAGTGTTTTGAAAGGCTGGTGATGAAGCAGATCAGTTCCTGTCTGAGCGGTGACATGGATCCATTCCAGTTCACAGCAGATGCCATCTCACTGGCTCTACACAAAACCCTGGAACACCTGGACAGTAAAGATGCATTCATCAGGATGCTCTTTATTGACTACAGTTCGGCATCTAACGCCATCATCCCCTCAAAACTGATCAGCAAACGCCAAGACCTGGGACTCAACACCCCACTGTGTAATTGGATCATGGATTTCCTCACCTCAGACCACAATCAGTCAGGATTGTTAAGAACATCTCCACAATCTCCATCAGTATCGGAGTACCACAAGGCTGCATTCTTAGCCCCCTGCTCTACAGTGTGGTTTGGTATGACAATAACCTTATCTACAAATTTGCTGACAATACCACGTTAGTGGGTTGTATATAGAAAAGTGATGAGTCAGCATTCAGGCGGGAGATTCAAAACTTGGTTGAATGATGCAAAAGCAACAACCTTGCACTCAACATCACCAAAACTAAGGAACTGATTTCTGACTTCAGGAAAGGAAAGCCAGAGGTATACAATCCAATGATTATTGGGAGATGAGAGGTGGAGAGGGTGAGACAATTTCTTGGGAATCACTATCTCGGAGGATTTTTCCTGGACCCAACACAATAATGGCATCATGAAGAAAGCACATCAGGAGTTTGCAGAGGTTTGGTATGACACCAGAAACCCAGGCACATTTCTACAGAGGTGTGATGGAAAGTGTGCTGACCGGCTGCATCATGGTCTTTCAAAAGGTAATGAACACAGGCAAAACCCTCCCCACTTTCGAGAGCATCTCCAGGGAACACTGCTGTTGGAAGACAGCAGTAATCATCAAGGATTCACACCACCCAGGCTATATATCACGCCCCAAAAGTTAAATAAATGGGATCCAACATTATCAGATCGATGTTTTCGCTGTAAGAAGGAAACGGGAACAACAATACATGCAATTTGGGCATGTGAGAAAGTGAAAAAGTTTTGGGAAGATCTAAATCAGGTATTAAATAAAATCTCAAGAAGCAATATACCAAAAAATCCAGAGATCTTTCTTCTAAGTAATATAAGAAATAAAGAATTAGGCCTTAAACTGGATGAAGCGCAAAAAAGATTTATTATGAGAGCCTTAGCTTTAGCAAAAAAATGTATAATGTCAACTTGGAAATCAGAAGAGAGCCTGAGAGTACAGCAACGGTACATGGAAATTAATAAATGTATTCCATTGGAAAAAATAACATATAATTTAAAAACTAAAGTCACATTATTTGAACAAATTTGGGAAAGAGGGAAATGTTTGTGTGTATTTTGATTGATATGGTTCATAGTGTGAAAAATTTTTAAAAATTAAAAAAAGGGTCCACACCACCCAGCACACACTCAATTCTCACTGCTGCCATCAGGAAAGAGGTATAGGCGCCGCAAGACTCACACCACCAGGTTCAGGAACAGCTGCTACCCCTCCACCATCAGACTCCTCAACAACAAACTCAGTGAGGTACTCATTTAAGGACTCTTACTTGTGCAATTGATTTATTTTTATTTTCTCTGCATTGCACAGTTATTTTGTATACATTTGTTATCTGTTTATTGTTCTCTATTTGTTTACGTGTATATGCTGTGTTCAGTGATTTTGCAGCGGTAATTCCGTCTCGTCCACAGGAAAAAGAATCTCAGGGTTGTATGTGATGACACGTATGTACTTTAACAATAAATCTGAAACATGCTATAAATTAATAGCTCTGTAACAGCATGTGCATTTATTGATATAATAATAGGTATTAGCCAGTCTTGAGCAATGTTATGGGTATTTGGTAAATTTATGAAATGTATATGATTAAAATTTTGAACTTTCTCTGAAAAAATTCCTTTTACTAAATGCTTTGGGAACTGTTCACAAGGTAGCACCCTTATGCAAACTAGCAAGTCCAAGTGAAGAGGATGTTCTGGCATGCAGGCTGTCTTGTATGCACTATGCCATCATGTGACATGCAGCGTTTGATTTATCACCACAGGTTTCAAATTCATTTGCATAATTGAGACCCATGAATGGCACAGATTTCTTTGGCCAAGCAGTTGACAAGAGAGTTGAGATGTTCTCTTATATTAGTTCAGAGAGATCAACCTTACCTGAGGAGCTGCCAACGAATCTAAACCATTTGTCTTGTTGTCATTAGGTCCTCCTTTAAGTATTTTTCTTGGTGTTGACTTCCACTCTTTCCATGCTGCTGATATCACCAGACCTCATCATTAAGCTTTGATTTAAGATTCAAGGCTATTTTATTATCATGTAATAGAACAAAAAAATGTGATATTACTCAAAATTTACTTTAGTCTACTGTTAGGCAGACAAAGATTTGTTATCAGTAGAAATTGCCCAGCACCCCTTACAGACAGAAAGAGAAGCCAAAGAGAATCCCTCCAGAGGTGCTGGGTGTTCGTGGATTCACCTCCACTGTTCCTGCAGACACACAGCCTTTAGTCCAAACTATAGCGACCCAAGCTCCAGATGCAAACCTCTGACACAATCAGGTAGCCTTCATCAACCAGTTCCGATACTTGGTCTCCCTTCAGCCAATTTTGAGGCAGTCTCCAGCAGTCTATAGCCTGGTGTGTCCCTTGACTACAGCTGGCAGCAGGCTGCAGACTGCATAGGTTCCTTGCCTCAAGTCACCAACAACCCGCCAGCTGCAAAGCCCCTCACTGTTCCATCCCGTAGTGTCGTCTCTTCTGTTTCTCTTTCTCAGACAAGGGATGGCCTCCTCCTTTTCTGGTGCCCTGCGCCAGTCCTTTAGCTTCCCTGGAATCTGCAACCCCTCATGGCTGATGCCGATCATAGGCGCCACAATCTTGGGGCCAGACTCTGCGGTCACAGGATTTTAAAATAAACTACCATTGGCTCCATTTACAGACTGTTTTAAGACTTTGCAAACCCGCCAGCAGTCGGACTAGGCGGTTGGACGCTGTTTCTTCACTCTCAGCGAGTCCGCACCAGCAGCAGAGCTGCCATATTTTTCCCCTAACCCTTGACCTTCAACCTACTGATAGGGCAATGGTAGAGCACATAAGGGAAAACTCTTTTGACTTGCCAAGGTTAAGAAGGTCTGTTCCATTGTGCCTGGAAACGAGCATTGGGGATTTCCTCCTGGGACATCCTAGATAAATCTGGGGCACAAGCTCTGCTGAACATCTCCAGGCCACCGTTAATGCCACTTTTCCAGAAGGCAAAAATCTTTTGCTCATTTATCTGCAGTCTTCCTGTCAATATTCTTATATTGACCAGCAAATGTTAAAATGTGGAAGACATTTGAAATTGACACAATTTACAGGTAGGAAATGACCAGCTGGTCCATGAAACCATGATAACAGGAGCACAAAGACATTCCTGATAATGGGAGCTTAATGACTGTTTTTTCATCAGGAAGAGCATAAAAAGGTTTTTAAATTATTTTGCCATCCAGCCATTCATCAGGATCATGGTTGATCTTTTACCACTGTTATTGTCATAGCCCATGATTCCCTTAGTGTCCTGAAAGTTATGTTTTGAATGAACTCGGTGAATGAACAGCTCTTGGGAGAGCTAATTCAAATGAATTAATCCCTTCCTTCTCACCAACCACCTGTCCTCCTCCCCAGCCTAAAACACCACCACATGTTGTCATGGGAGAGAAATCCATGCCTCTGGAGGCGAAACCCCAGTTCCAATAAGGAAAATAATTCCCTGGGAAATTGTATTATGAAACTGTCAATCAAAATCAATCTAGCTGATCACTTAGAACAGAATTGCCATGTGACTTTCCTTAAATACTTTCCTTAAATGCTTTCTGCTTTAATAATTATTTATTGTTTTACATTAAATACTCAAAACCCATGCACACACTCACTGCCAGTTTGTATCTTCCTTGTTCAACCGTTATGGTTTATGAACATTCATCATGCTCAGTTATCCAGTTTCTCTCACTTCCTACCTGCTCTGTTTCAGTTTTGATCATTCCCTTTGCTGATGCCAACTCCACACAATCTTTACGAGTAACCAGGAAGTGACTGGTTGCAGTCTGATTGGTGGAAAAGGCTGCTCTTCCATTGGACTAGGTCAAACAGTAATGAAGCAGTCTCATCCAGTCATCCAAGTCTGGGAAGTTTGACAAACAGCAGCTTGGAAAGAAATCTACATGCACAAGATGAAAAGAAACAAAACAAAAATTGGCCTTTGACCTCTCTTGCCTGCTTCAATATCTGCTAACCTTTACATTGGTGAGGAAAGGTTTAGAAGGATATGGGCTAAACCACAGGCAAATGGGCCTAGCTCAGGAAGACAACTTGATTGACATGGATGAACTGGGTTGAAGTTGTGTCCATGATGTATATCTTTAACTGCTGCTTTTCGACCCTGATCCCATGTCCCTTAATTCTCATATCTAAAATACCTATTGACTTCAGTCATGAATGTTCTGAATTCCCTTCGGAATAAGGGTACTGAAACAATCTGTCCCAGTAGGGAAACGATTGGGATCAGAGAAATGGGATGTGGTGCAAACGGCGTGCTCTTTTAGTTTTTTTTTTAAATTACTTACCTTTTGTTACTTAGTCACCTTGGTTGTTTTTTACCTAGGGTTTTTCCTAGGTTTCTGTAGGGGTCATTGACCCCACTGGTATTTGTGCTTTTTGTACTTGTACAATTTATATGGCTTCATTTTCAATTGTATAAGGGTGGGATAAAAACAGGCTCTGTGTGTCATTGTTGGTGTTGAAAGAGATTGTATTGTTTGAATTTGAACGACTTTGAAAATGAAAAATAAAATATTCAAAACAAAATGAATGTTCTGAATAACTCTTCGGTAGAAAATTATGAAGATTAACATGGTTCTTGGTTAAAAAACATCTCTATTTTGAATGGCTGGCCCCTTATTTTGAGACTGTGGCCTCTGTTTGCAGGTACCCCCAACCAGGCAAAATATTATCACTGTGTCTATTCAGTAGAGCCCCATCGGAATATTGTTCATTTCAAAGACATCTGCTTGAAGTTCATGAGAGTACAGGCCACAGCCACTTAATCTTTGATCCTATAACAAGCCTGGCATTCCAGGAATCAACCTGCCATACCTTTACTGTAAGTACGTTCTTCCTTGGGTAGGGAGACTAGACCTACATTCAATATTCCAGGTAGATAAACGTGCAATTAAAAATGTGATGAAGGACTTGGTAAATTAAACATTTGGATATTTCTGACCTGGTTGGATTGATCCCTTCTCACTCATTCTCTTCCAGATAATTTCCCCTTTCTTTATCATGCATCACTAAACTTTGTGGGAGGAGTCTATGATGTGTGTAAAGTAGCTCTGGAGAATCCAATGTGATAGCCTTGCTGGAATTGTGTTTTTTCCTGTTTGCACTGTCAGGTACTGGCTGTGGTACACAACTAAGACCTATGTTGGTGGAATCGCTAAAAAGGTGTATGAACGCCTAAGGAGATGGCAGGTCAATTTTCTAGCACTGCAGAGAAAGAGGAATCCAGAGCAAATTTTCTTGCAATGTCTTCCCAAACACAAGGTAAGCATGAAGAGAAAACACTTAAATTGATAATCAATTTTGTAACCTAAGATGAGCATTTGAAATGTAGTCACGACTGTAATGTAGAAAATGCTGCACTTATAAGGTTCCACTGACATCAGTAAGATAATAACTTGATAATGTGTTTAAAATGAGGTTGAGTTTGAGGTGAGCATTGCTGTGGACAGTTCTACCTCATAAGCAAAGAGCTCATCTCATCTAACATCCGAAGGAAGTCACCTTCAACCCTGCAGCACTCACTCAGTTCTGGACTTCATTGATAGATGGGAAACAATATCTGAATGATTGTGGAGTCTGACATGAACACTCAGTGTTCTGTTTAAGACCATTCTTTTCCCACGTGCCATTCTTGTAATTTTTTTTTAAACCCATTTTTGTAGAATCATTTGGTCCTAATTTGCATGCAAAACTGATCCATGTTTCATTATTTGATGGCATAATAGCACATCTTGTAGAGCTGCTGCCTCACTGCTCTGGGTACATGAGCTTTATCCTACTTATGTAGTATTTGTACATTCTCCCTGTCGCCACTTGGCTTTCCCTGGATGCTGTGGTTCGCTTCCACATCCAAAAGATGCGCTGGTGCCTTGATTGGCTATTGTAAAATATCTGTTACGTGGTTTGTGGCAAAAGAAGCAAGTTGAAGGGCTTTGAGAGAGAGGTAACAGGTAACAAAGAATTAAAGGAAAAAATGAATTTGACTGATGGAATTACTCTGTTGAGTGGTGTTATGGATGCAATGGGCTGAATGAACACTTTCAGTATTGTAATAAGAGACTTTTATTGGCTTTTCTTTAGGTTGAGTCTGTTTGCAAGAATTTGGAGAAGAGATACTGGGGGCCTGAGCCATCTGACATTGTGGAAATGTTTGAAGGAGAACAGTTTTTTGCTGGATTTGAAAGAGGGATTGAAATTGTTTCAGGTAATGTCAGTTAAGAAATGCTAGTTCATCTATGAAAGTTTCAATATTATATTTCTTTACCAACAAGAGTTTGCTTTTGAATGTCCAGTTCCTTTCTATTTAATTTTAAGTTTGTATTTAATGATGTCTTGTCAAATGCAAATTAATTGGTAATTAGGGCAAATGTCACAAGTCCATAAATCACATTAGACAAGGGAAATTTTGCTTCCTGAAGACCTTTGGGTGTATTTTGTGGATTTTAGGCTGCTGATCACAAAAAAAATCACCTTAAAATCTTCCTATCACGTACCATTTTTTAGCTATAACCTGTTTTTGTTAGTTCCTGTCATTTTTAAGTCTACTAGTATATTGCCCACAAAGCAAGCCGGTTTGGTCATGTACACGGTGCTACGCAAATGTTGTCTTAGGCCTGGGCATGCTTAGTCAGAATAGACGCAGAAGGCTATAAAAGCACCAGATGCTGTTGTTATGAGCCCTGAGGACCCCAAAACCCAGTAGCAAGAGATATTCACCAAGACAAATGGTTACTTAAGCAAAAGTTGCTTTTAATGATCTTTAAACATGAAAACAGAATCACACTTTAATTTATCACTATTGACTTAACTAACCTAACTTAACCCCCTTCTAATTCTAAGCGCAAGTATATGTGGTGTGTGTAAGTTCAGAAAAGTTCTTTGGTTCGCAGTCCAATCTCTCTTCTCATTCCTCCAAGTTCACTGGCTGAAGGCAATTCACCAGACTTTGGTGCTTGAAAGGTTCTTTTCGGTTTTCAGAGAGAGATTTGTTGTTCCAGGACACCCACAACTGATTCCTTTTTAATCAGCCACTCCAGTGTCTTGCTTATGAAACTTGCCCCCTCAGGGTTCACCAGATGATAACCTCTTTCTTTCAGGTCACCAGAGCGTGCCTTTTCTGTTTCTCTTATTTCAAGTGAAACATTAGATAGCCTGTCCTCTCCTCTTGCATGAACCACAGGGGCTTTGACCAGGCTGAACCAAGCACTCGCAATCCGTCTTCCAAATGGGGTTTTCCACAAGCTTGCCAGCTTGTCCTGTTCCAGATCTGTAACACACTATAGAACTGATCGCGCACTCTCTTTCTCTCTCTCTCAGAGAAAGCCTGTTTGACTATCTCTGCTTCCAAACCCATATGACCCTCTTAGAACAGCAAGTTCCCCTCCAGTCAGAATGCGGCTCTGATAAGCTCTTTCATCTGTTGCCTTTTTGTAAATGACAATCCATTAGTGAAGTCTCTTGGGCACTCTCCTAAACAAAGACTTGGCCCCTCTATGTCTCGCATGAGCAGAGTTCAGTATTTCAAATAAGATCTGTTTTAAATTTTGTTTGTATGTGACCTACACTAAAACCTGCCCCAATTTTTCTCCCCAAAACATTCTGTCACACTGTGCATTACATTGACATAGATTGAACGCATGTTGTTGCATCATGTTCAGGCAATAGCATAGAAACTGTACTTAAGATCTGCTAGTGAAGCCGGAAAAAAAAAATAGCATGGAAGGCAATTAAAGATTTTTTTGAGAATTTTCTTAGCAATTGCAGAGCACCAAACTACATCCAGCTGATTGAGAACGTGCTTCGAGCGTATAATACCATAAAGTGCAATGTGTCATTGAAAATTCATTTTCACTTTAACATCTTCCCTGCTGATCTTGGTGCAGTCAATGAAATGTTTCACCAGGACATTGCAACAATGGAAAGGAAGTATCAGGACAACTGGAATCCATCAGTGCTGGCCGACGATTGTTGGATGCTGACATGAGAGGCATCAGATGTTGAGTACAAACAAAAATCAGCAGCAAAACATATTTAGTTCAGTTGAACTAACGCAATGTGTCAGCGTTATGCGTTTAAACATGCTAAATTCAATTAAAGTTAATTTAATGATTCTCCAACTTCCTATGTGATGCAGAAAATCTGAAATTATCTTTGTGTTCAGCTTGAACTTGGCTATCATAATTCCCTTTTTTTTCAAGATTCAAACCTTTTGAAAGAAATTCTTGTCCAATGTGCCTTTTAAAACAGGGACAGCTGGAGTATTTATTGTATTGCAGTTGTGGAACCATGCAGATCTCTGCATTAAGGTTACAGGCTGATCATATGACATGTTTCAAGGTCACATAATAACAAAGGAGAAACAAACTTGAAACTTATTCCAGATTTAATGGATGTTGAAATGTTGACAGCTAAATAAAATAATTTGAGTTATAATAGACAATTCCTGAAAAAAATAATTTTTTTTTAAAGTCATACTAGCACCATAACACCACATTGAATCTTTTTTGCTTTTTAATAAAGCATGTATTTGAGCATTAATATAAATTCCAATTTTCCTATCTGTAATAGTGAACCTTATGTCTCCCACTTTGATTGCTGAATAGGAAAGGGAAATTTTAAAATAATTCTCCTCGATTTTCTGTTCATTGCCAAAGTGACGACGCTTGTCTCTGACCTTGAAACATATCACAAAGATTAACTGAGCTTTTGTGGCATGGATTACCTCTTTTATCACGTGACATAGAATTTAGGAGACATCTGGCACATTCAGCAACTCTTGAGTCGCCAATAAGCTTGATAACTTCATTGCAAACTACATAATGAAAAGCACTTTTTTTGGGTAATATTTTAAAAATAAAGTACAAAAAAAGAAAAAAAAACGGAGTGACACCTGTGAGGTTAAGGTAGAAATTGAAACATCATAAAGAAATTTTAAAA